>NC_053024.1:129860571-130028297 GCF_003073215.2 Triticum urartu | reverse complement strand
GAATTCAAAGTTTTGAATGACATTTTTAGTGCGCATTGATTTGGTACAGTACACGTTAGGCTTGTCCGGAAATTTCAACCCGCGCCTTGTTAGCCCTAAATATTTAAGATATATCTTTGTCTTGTTGTGCTCCGACAACTCCCTCCATCTGAACCCGCACCTTGCTATTCCGAAATTACAACGCACGTGAAAACTCCCACCTCCTGTGAAAACCCGACACGCGAAATGCCCGTAGTACCCCTGAACCGAAAGAACCGCCTCAAATCGGTGGGGGTACTTTTGTAACTTACCCCACATTTCGGACAAGCGCATCTGTAAGCCATGGTTCCCCACTGCCATCCCATCCGCCCACCCATTCGTACACCGAGGCCGCGAAAACCCGCGATGAAACCCCACACCCTGCTCCGTCTGCCACCCAGCCGGAGCCTCTTCCCCGACGACGTCGTCCACAGCAACACCTCGACGTCCCTCATCCACCATACCGGATGAGGATCCATCGTCGATCTCATCGTCCCGCAGGTTCAGCCACCCCGTCCTCCACCTCCAAGGAGCTGCCCCGACGTTCCCCTCATATTTCGCGCCACCTGCATTCCCACACTGCCGTCTTCACCTACACCACCGGAAGAGCATCATCATCACCGTTTCCTCGGATGAAGCTGCGGCCTAATCGGCGCCACCAAACAGGTTGTACACTAATCGCCGCATTTTCTTCTTGATTCAATCTCACGGTGCTGCCGGCGCTCGGTCCCGAGCCGACACGGCGCGGCTCCATCCACGGCGGCGTCGCCGGCCACTTCCTCCACGGTGTCGCTCCCTCAGCGGCGACGTCCACATCAATAGGAGCTGCTGCTGCTTTAGCTCTCACTCGCACTGCTGCTCTGCTCTTGCTCTCGGTCCCCAGCCTGGTCTGCTCTTGCTATTGCTCTTGCTCGCGCTGCTGCTCTCGCTCTTGCTCTTGCTTGTGATGCTGCTCCGATTTAGCTACACTTCAGTTGACTGAATCGACTTTTGGGTCAGTCAGTTTTCAGGGGTGGGGGGGTCGCCGGGGTGAAGGAAGAACCAGCCGCAGCGGGGAGGGGGCTCGCCGGAGAGGTACCCTACTATCTATCTTAGGGTTCAGGATGGGGGCGGTGGTCGCCGACGGTGGCGGGGCGTTGGCGGGGCGGTGGCGTGGGGATCACTGGAGAAAAAGCTCGGCACGGGGGGCCTAGAGGGATGGCTGGGGCGGCGGCGGACCGGGGGGGGGGGGTGTTTTGGGGGGGGGCGGGGCGGCGTACCGCCGGCCGCGGGCGGCGGGGGGCTGCTGTTTGGCCGGTGGTGGCTGGCGGCTCAGGGGGTGGAGGTTGAAGATGAACTGCAGGCCCTTGATTTCGTAGCCAACGGCTGCAAAATCGACTGACCAGAGATGAAAAATTCAGTCGACCGACGTGTAGCCTCACCTTGCTAGTGCGTTCAGTTTCGACAGCAAAATTCAGTTTCGACAGTTAAGTTCAGTTTCGACAGTTAAGTTCAGTGTCAAAAGTTAAGTTCAGAGATGAGCGGCTGATGTATTTTACATCTAGCACATTGTGGTTATGTATTTTACGTCATGTATTGGAGATGCTATTAGAATTCCACTCAGGTTAACGTTGTTCATTGTCTCTCTTGTCCTACTTCAGCCTCAGTGTCGTACAACTCACCGGAGCTGCTCCAACGACGAAACCCTCCATCACAGTGGAGCAGTACCTCGGGCTGCATCTCCAGACGCCTAAGATCTTCTTCCCCTCCTCCGACAGCAAACTCAGCCAGAGCATCCTCACCGGCCAACCCAATCACGCTGAGATCGACATGGCTTCGCCAAAGAGGTTGTACACTTGTTGCATCTCTTTTTTACTCTACATGTTATATATATTGTCCACTAAGCACACGGATTTGTTCCTTTAGTGTCTCCTTGAAAGAAAAAACGTAGGAATTTTAATTTTCACTTGTCCTCATTTTCAAATTCTTATTCATGATGCACAAGACTAAGAGATAGTAGCATAATAGCATTATAACCGTACATTTTCTTGTGGTTTGACTTAATCTCACCATGCTTCTTTGCATCATGTGATCTTCCAATTGTTGTGAATCAAACACCCAGATTGGCAGAAATCCTGTGTTTTTAAATTCTCTGTTTTGCACGTGCATTCCTATCCTATTCATGTCTATTTCCTATCCCTGCATTGTTGGAATCCTCCAATTCAAACCGGCCCTTACAGAATTACTTCCCTTACAGATAGTTGTCAAAGAAAACCTTGTGTGGTTTGTCCCGCTCCTGCTGCGCCGTCATCCATCCTAGCTTATCTGCTCCAATGACAAAAGGGTCCAGCACAGCAGGGATCTGGCCTCCAAACTGTCTTTCGCCGCCTCAGATCTTCTTCCCCGCCGCTGGCAGCCATGAAAACTGCATTACCATCATCAACCGAGCAGATGACCTCGAGGACTACACGGGTCCACAAGAGAGATCGCACTCTTTCGTGTCTGCTTACGTTATGCATCGCTTAATATTACATGCTACTTTATCGTCATGTTCACCGATTAGACTCTGAGTCAGCTCCAAACTAATGGTCAAACTTGAGTTTTTAAATGGTTGTGGGGTACATATCGAGGCCACTATCAATAGTATCTATCTACTATCTGGTTAATCTCCGGTGTCTACTATGAGTTTCATGTTGGGTGGGAAACAAACAGTAAATAAGACATTATTTGTATTTTTTAACTAAAGCCATTATCTGCCTGCTATTATTGGTTTTGGGTCTATCCACAGGTTGCTACCATCACTCTGGATTTCTTCATGCACTCCTTACATAATCTCACTATGTTTTATTCCTATGCATGACAGTTATTGTAAACAATGGAACTGAACATGTAGAGCAAAAGAGACGAGCCTTGCGTGGCAATAAAATTTCATGCAGACGTCGCTCCATGGTAGGCGCAAAGGCAGCCCCCCTCCACACATTTCGCACTGTAATCGAGAGGAAGATATCTGTTCTGAGGGGGTTTCAGAAGGAGAAGACAACTCCTATTTACCCCCTGAGGTTTTCGCTCTAACTTGGCATGCTGATGTTGGTTATATCATGCATATGGTGTCTTGCATTGCTTACTTTATACATCAAATATGTCATCTGCTTAGTTTAGACATCCTTTGTGTGAATGCCATCTTTTTAGTTTATTCATCGTTTATGTGAATTATGCAACGCCATCTTGTTTAGCCAGGCATCATATATGTGAATTTTGCAATGCCATCCTGCTTAGCCAGTCATCTTATATGTAAATTATATCAGTCCATCCTTTTTTCGGTACATATTACATTTTTCAACAATGTTAGTACATTCAATTGCTCTTCGTGTGCATCAGCCATTTGACACGGTGATGGCAAATTCTGGAGTGAAAACAAGGTCTTTAGAGCAGACTATGCTATCTGACAAAGCGCATATCTCACTGGTTACGGATAGCTCCTCAGAGGAGGATTCAGAGATAGATGACCAGTCCTATCCCCCCCCCCCCCCGAGGTGTATGCTCTAACTTGGCAGGGTTATGCTGCTCATATCGTGCGTATGGTGTCTCGCGTTGCTATGTCATTTGATTAGTTTAGACATGCTTTGTGTGAATGCCACCTGTTCAGTGTCTAATTACCATATATGTGAATTATGCATTGCCATCTTGTTGCAAGACATTATATATGTGAATTATACAATGCTATCTTGTTGCAAAGGCATTATATATGTGAATTATGCAATGCCATGCTGTTTTGCCAATCATCATGTATGTGAATTATACCATGCTATAATTTTTTTGTATTACGTGTTCCATTTGTCGACAACATTTTTATATTCAACTACTCTTCCTGTGCATCAGCCATTTGAAGCGGTGATGGAAGTATCTAGAGTGAAAACAAGGTATTCATAGCAGACAATGCTACCTGCTGAAGCAGACATCTTGCTGGTTACAGAGAGCTCCTCAGAGGAGGATTCAGAGACTGATGACCAGTCATATTTCCCCCCTGAGGTCTATGCTCAAACTTGGCAGGGTTATATTACCCATGTCATGCATGTTGTCTTGCATTGCTTAGTTTTTACATCATATATGGATTGCCATATGCTTACTTGCTTACTATATAAATCATATATTTGAATTATATCATGCCATCATGTTTACATAGTACATACACATCATCTATCTGAATTATGGCATGGCAACCCATTTAATAAAGACATCATATAGTTATATCGTCTCATCCTGTTTAGTGTTTACAGTCATCATATTTTGAATTATGGCATTCTATCCGTGAATGTATGTGAATTACGGCATGCCAACCTATTTAATAAACACATTATATAGTTATGTCATGTCATCCTGTTTACATAGTCTCATATTTTGAACTATGTCTTTCCATCTTTTTTAGTTAGCCATCATAATGTGAAATTGTCTCATGCTATCCTGTTTAGTTAGCCATCATATATGTGAAATTGTGTCATCCTATCCTGTTTGGTTAGACAACATAAATATGAATTATTTCATGCCCTCTTTTATTCCACACTATCCATTGCACATGTCTATCATACAATGTCTATATTTTCAATTACTTTTCTTGTTTATCAGCCATTTGAATTGGAGAGCATGATGGCAGTATCTAAGGGAGTAACAACACGGTCTTCAGAAAAGATAGTGCTACCAGTTGATGCAGATAGAACCACAGTTGTACTTGCCCAAGGACCAGATCCACCACACATAACCCAGACTCTCGCAGATTGTACCCCTACCCAGTTGGACAGAGAACCAGCTACACCCCTTCTAACCCCAACCCCGGCAGATAGTAACCCAGTTCCAGTTGACACAGCACCGTCTCCACCACAGAGCACCCAAACACGAGCAGTTAGTAAGGGAACTGCAGTGCCCAAAGCACGAGGACCACCACTCTGAATCCCAACTCAACGCTTAAAGGAGAAGAAGATTTGTTCTCAGGTCAGGTTCTGTAGCTATGGTTCATACTCCTTTGCTCTTGCATTACTGTATTTACTCATACCAACTATTTTCAAAATTGAAGGATGGAAATTGAAACACCAATGGCGCAACAGGTATGTTTTAAACCTGTTTCTTTAACTGGTTTGCTGTTGTAACCTGCTCTATGTTGATTTCAGTTTCAATTGAATAAACAGTTATGTTCTCATGTCATGCACATTACAAGTGTTATTATTGCTCTATAGTTACCCACACTTATATTCTGTCTATTCTGCTTTGTCTTGAACAAATATTATTTGAACTGTGTCTCTATCTTGATTTGGCAACAAAAACTAGAATGATATAGACCATAAAGTGACCACGGTACATAGATATATGTTTGTTTCATGCTGTTATCCGGTCCACTTTACTATTGAACTCATTTACCGAAATGAGTTTCATATACAACATGGTAAACATGTGATGTGTCTGCTTGTTTCTCTTTTAGAATGCGGACAAAATATTGGAGAAAAGTACCGCGTTATCCAATGGTAAAGGAAGTAATGAAGATAAGGCTCAAGATAGTGAGACATCCCTGTTGGTCTCCAAGAAAGCTGATAAAAACTATCTTGATGATAGTGAGGGAACCCAAAAGTCCTGTCTTGATGTAGTGTTCGAGTTACTGGCCACTATTGCTGGCACAAGCTCTTCGAACTCGCTTCCTGAATCAGTTCGTCTTCTTGAGTATCAACTTCAAGTTGAAAGACATCGATCAGATGTGCTGCGATAGGAAGCTGAAGGACTGAGGAAGTCCCTACAGAATTCAGATGCATATTTTCTGGTGCAACAGCAAGCGCTGGAGGATTTAAGCGCCAAACAAGAGAAAGTTAATAAGCTTGCTAAGCATCTTGCCAGCATTATGGGTACCCAGGATATTGTTTCTTGAGATCTTCTGAAGTGGTTTCAGTTCTGGATTTGTTTTGCTGCGGCGTTTATTTGTGTTGGTCGCCAACTTTGACAACCAGTGTATATGATATGCTGCTTTGTTCCCTATAATTGCACTGGTGGCGAACTTTGATGCCCAGTGGATGTAATATGTGTAATAGCCGTGATAGCCTAGCGTTAGTTGCTTGCTTATTTATTTCCTTGTTGTCTTGTTTATTTGTTTGCTTGTAGTCATTGGAGTTCTTTTTCCACGGTTAGCTAGTGGCTACAATAACCTATTTTTTAAAACGAGGCCACAATAACCATGGGCTAATATTTACTGTAGTGACACTGGGCCTCCTACTGGCCGTAGAAACAGTGGGCCTTCTACGGGCTGTAGAAACAATGGGCCTTCTATGGTCCGTAGAAATAATGGGCCTTCTACTGGCCGTATCATCAATGGGCCTTATACGGGCCGTATGATCGATTGGCCAAACATGGGCCAAACAGACCGCATTATGGCCGTAAACGGGCTAGAGTTGGAATCGTTCGTTCATGGGCCGACCATAACGGGCCATCGTTAATAGGCCGTATTTTATGACACTATGAAAACGGCCCAACATATTAACAGACCACAAACGGGCCGACTGTAACCACGGGCTGAATTTGGCCCAGAAGCAGAAAATGACAGTAACGGGCCGTAAGTAAACGAATGCTGGAAATGAGCCCAATAATAAATGGGCTCTGAGAAGGCCGAAAGATAACATGGGATGGAAACGGCCCAACGGAATAACGGGGCGTTAATGGGTATAAAGTGATACACTATTCATTACGGGCCAGTTTCACCACGGGCCGTTAATGGGTGTAAAGTGATAAACTGTTCATTACGGGCCAGTTTCACCACGGGCCGTTAATAGGCCAAGAGTTACATAGGGCCTCATATGGGCCGAAAGACGTCATGGGCCATACATGCGCCAGAAGTGAAAACAGGCTGGAATCATATTGGATGGCCCAGATGACGCTACTGGGCCTAATTCGGATAGGGCGTAACGGGCCTTGGGTTAGCAGGCTGTAAATGGGCTATATGCGAACAGGTCGTTAACAGGCTTTCCATGGGTCGGCCCTCCACCTTTTGACCAAGTCAAACGGGCCGGCCTTTTCACAGGAATGGGCCTCTGTTGGGCCGTGCCACGTGTCGACGTATCATATGCGCCTTCCGTCCAATGAGTGGATGACATCTGTCCCAACGATGAGCCGACACGTGTTTCCTCCAGCCAATGATGATTTTACATGTGGAAAATCCCCATTGGTCGGGGCTGTTAACGGGTTATCGGATCCAAAACCCGACCCGATAGCTTAACGGCGTTCCGTTACGGTGGATGCCACGTGTCGGTCACCCTTGACGAAAGAACTTCTGTGACGCGCGATTTATCGTCATGGAAGTGGACACTTCCGTGATGATAATTTTGGTAATGGAACACTTCTACGACAGCATAGGTATGACTATCTTGATTCTGTTATAAAATCGTCATGGATGTACATGCATGACAAAAAACGCGACCTACTGTGACAAACACGTATCATCATGGAAGTGTATTTTTTTTAGTGCTCGTACCTACACAAACAAATAAGAACCTCGCAACCAACGCGATAAAGGGGTTGTCAGTCCCTTCACGGTCACATACGAGAGTGAGATCTGATAAAGATAATAAGATAAATATTTTTGGTATTTTTATGATATAAATTGAAAGTAAAGATAGCAAAGTAAAATAGATTAGAAATGTATATGATAAAAGATAGACCCGGGGGCCATAGGTTTCACTAGTGGCTTCTCTCAAGATAGCATAAGTATTACAGTGGGTGAACAAATTACTGTCGAGAAATTGATCGAAAAGTGCATAATTATGAGAATATCTAGGCATGATCATGTATATAGGCATCACGTCCGCGACAAGTAGACCGAAACGATTCTGCATCTACTACTATTACTCCACACATCGACCGCTATCCAGCATGCATCTAGAGTATTAAGTTCATAAGAACAGAGTAATGCATTAAGCAAGATGACATGATGTAGAGGGATAAACTCAAGCAATATGATATAAACCCCATCTTTTTATCCTCGATGGCAACAATACAATACGTGCCTTGCTGCCCCTGCTGTCACTGGGAAAGGACACCGCAAGATTGAACCCAAAGCTAAGCACTTCTCCCATTGCAAGAAAGATCAATCTAGTAGGCCAAACCAAACTGATAATTTGAAGAGACTTGCAAAGATAACCAATCATACATAAAAGATTTCATAGAAGAATCAAATATTGTTCATAGATAAACTTGATCATAAACCCACAATTCATTGGATCTCGACAAACACACTGCAAAAATAGTTACATCGAATAGATCTCCAAGAAGATCGAGGAGAACATTGTATTGAGATCCAAAGAGAGAGAAGAAGCCATCTAGATAATAACTATGGACCCGAAGGTCTGTGGTAAACTACTCACACATCATCGGAGAGGCTATGGTGTTGATGTAGAAGCCCTCCGTGATCGATTCCCCCTCCGGCGGAGCTCCAGAAAAGGCCCCAAGATTGGATCTCTTGGGTACAGAAGGTTGTAGCGGTGGAAATAGGGTTTCATGGTGCTCCTGGATGTTTTTGGGGTATATTGATATATATATATAGGAGGAAGAAGTAGGTCGGTGGAGCTGGGAGGGGCCCACGAGGGTGGGGGCGTGCCTAGGGGGCAGGCGCGCCTCCCTGCCTTGTGCCACCTTGTTTCTTTCTTGACGTCTACTCCAAGTCGCCTGGATCACATTTGTTCCAAAAATAACTCTCCCAAAGGTTTTATTCCGTTTGGATTCCGTTTGATATTCCTTTTCTGCGAAACACTGAAATAGGCAAAAAAAATAGCAATTTGCACTGGGCCTTGGGTTAGTAGGTTAGTCCCAAAAATAATATAAAATTGTATGAATAAGCCCATTAAACATCCAAAATAGATAATATAATAGCATGGAACAATAAAGATAATAGATATGTTGGAGACGTATCAAGCAGCCCCAAGCTTAATTCCTGCTCGTCCTCAAGTAGGTAAATGAGAAAAACAGAATTTTTGATGTGGAATGCTACCTAGCATAATTCTCAATGTAATTTTCTTTATTGTCGCATGAATGTTCAGATCCGAAAGATTCAAGACAAAAGTTTAATATTGACATAAAAATAATAATACTTCAAGCATACTAACTAAGCAATTATGTCTTCTCAAATAACATGGCAAAAGAAAGTTCATCCCTACAAAATCATATAGTTTGGTCATGCTCCATTTTCATCACACAGAAATGCTCTCATCTTGCACAACCCCGATGACAAGCCAAGCAATTGTTTCATACTTTAGTAATCTCAAACTTTTTTCAACTTTCACACGATACATGAGCGTGAGCCATGGATATAGCACTATGGGTGGAATAGAATATGATGATACGGGTTATGTGGAGAAGACAAAAAAGGAGGAAGTCTCACATCGACGCGGCTAATCAACGGGCTAGGGAGATGCCCATCAATTGATGTCAATGCAAGGAGTAGGGGTTGCCATGCAACGGATGCACTAGAGCTATAAATGTATGAAAGCTCAACAAAAGAAACTAAGTGGGTGTGCATCCAACTCGCTTGCTCACAAAGACCTAGGGCATTTAAGGAAGCCCATTGTTGGAATATACAAGCCAAGTTCTATAATGAAAAGTTCCCACTAGTATGTGAAAGTGACAAAACAAGAGGCTCTCTATCATAAAGATCATAGTGCTACTTTGAAGCACAAGTGTGGAAAAAGGATAGTAGCATTGCCCCTTTTTATTTCTTTTTTCTTTTTTTCCTTTTTTGGGCCTTCCTTTTTTTATTTGGCCTTTCTCTTTTTTGGGGGGGCAATTCTCTATTAATGATGATCATCACACTTCTATTTATTTACAACTCAATGATTACAACTTGATACTAGAACAAAATATGACTCTATATGAATGCCTCCGGCGGTGTACCGAGAAGGGCAATGAATCAAGAGTGACATGTATGATAAATTATGTATGGTGGCTTTGCCACAAATATGATGTCAACTACATGATCATGCAAGGCAATATGACAATGATGAAGCGTGTCATAAACTAAATGGTGGAAAGTTGCATGGCAATATATCTCAGAATGGCTATGGAAATGCCATAATAGGTAGGTATGGTGGCTATTTTGAGGAAGATATAAGGAGGTTTATGTGTGATAGAGCGTATCATATCACGGGGTTTGGATGCACCTGCGAAGTTTGCACCAACTCTCAAGGTGAGAAAGGGCAATGCATGGTACCAAAGAGGCTAGCAATGATGGAAAGGTGAGAGTGCGTATAATCCATGGAGTCAACATTAGTCATAAAGAACTCACATACTTATTGCAAAAATCTACAAGTCATCAAAAACCAAGCATTACGCGCATGCTCCTAGGGGGATAGATTGGTAGGAAAAGACCATCGCTCGTCCCCAACCACCACTCATAAGGAAGACAATCAAAGAACACCTCATGTTTCAAATTTGTTACACAACAGTTACCATACGTTCATGCTACGGGACTTGCAATCTTCAACACAAGTATTTCTTAGATTCACAACTAGCACAACTTTAATATCACCATCCTCATATCTCAAAACAATTATCAAGTATCAAACTTCTCATAGTATTCAATGCACTTTTTATGATAGTTTTTATTATACCTATCTTGGATGCCTATCATTTTAGGACTAATTTCATAAACAAAGCAAATTGCCATGCTGTTCTAAAGGAATCTCAAAATAATATAAGTGAAGCATGAGAGATCAATAATTTCTATAAAATAAAACCACCACCATGCTCTAAAAGATATAAGTGAAGTATTAGAGCAAAATTATCTAGCTCAAAAGATATAAGTGAAGCACACAGAGTATTCTAATAAATTCCAATTCATGTGTGTCTCTCCCAAAAGGTGTGTACAGCAAGGATGATTGTGGTAAACTAAAAAGCAAAGACTCAAATCATACAAGACGCTCCAAGCAAAACACATATCATGTGGTGAATAAAAATATAGCCTCAAGTAAAGTTACCGATGAACAAAGACAAAAGAGGGGATGCCATCTGGGGCATCCCCAAGCTTAGGCTTTTGGTTGTCCTTGAATTTTACCTTGGGGTGCCTTGGGCATCCCCAAGCTTAGGCTCTTTCCACTCCTTATTCCATAAGCCATCAAATCTTTACCCAAAACTTGAAAACTTCACAACACAAAACTCAACAGAAAATCTCATGAGCTCCATTAGTATAAGAAAACAAACCACCACTTAAGGTACTGTAATGAACTCATTCTTTATTTATATTGGTGTTAAACCTACTGTATTCCAACTTCTCTATGGTTCATACCCTCCGATACTAGCCATAGATTCATCAAAATAAGCAAACAACACACGGAAAACAGAATCTGTCAAAAACAGAACAGTCTATAGTAATCTGTAGGTTTCGAATACTTGTGTAACCCCAAATGTTTTGAAATAAATTGGTGGGTGTGAGGAATTTGTCTATTAATCATATGCAAAATGAATCAACCTAATCACACTCTCCAGTAAAAAAAATGGCAGCAAATCTTGTGAGCGCTAAAGTTTCTGTTTTTTACAACAAGATCGCAAAAACTACCCCCAAGTCTTCCCAAAGGTTCTACTTGGCACAAACACTAATTAAAAGCATAAAACCACATATAAACATAGTCTAGATG
This sequence comes from Triticum urartu, assembly GCF_003073215.2. NCBI lineage: Eukaryota > Viridiplantae > Streptophyta > Magnoliopsida > Poales > Poaceae > Triticum > Triticum urartu. The sequence goes on along the minus strand of NC_053024.1, from coordinate 130,016,649 downwards.
AATTATTTTATTACTAAACAGAACCAAAAAGTAAGAAACAGAAATAAAATTGGGTTGCCTCCCAACAAGCGTTATCGTTTAACGCCCCTAGCTAGGCATTAAGATTTCGATGATGCTCACATGAAAGACAAGAATTGAAGCGCAAAGAGAGCATCATGAAACACGTGGCAAACACATATAAGTCTAACATAATTACTATGCGTAGGCATCTTGTAGGAAAAAAATTATCATAGCAAGCAAAAACTAGCACGTGCAAGGAAGCGGAAAGAAACAATAGCAATCTCAACATAACGAGAGGTGAATTAGTAACATGAAATTTTCTACAACCATATTTTCCTCTCTCATAATAATTACATGTGGGATCATAATCAAATTCAACAAAATAGCTATCACATAAAATATTTTCAACACAATCCACGTGCATGCAAAGTTGACACTCTTCCAAAATAGTGGGATTAACATTAACTAAAGTCATGACCTCTCCAAACCCACTTTTATCAAAAATACCATAAGATTGAACATTATCCAAATATGTGGGATCTAAATTTGACACTCTTACAAACCCACTTTCAATATTATTTCAAACACTATTATCAATGTCATATTCATCATGGGGCATAAGAATCACCCCAATCATGATCATTGCAACAAGTAGTAGACATAGCAAAACTACCATCCCCAAGCTTAGGGTTTTGCATATTATTAACACAATTGGCATTAAGAGAATTTATAATAACATCATTGCAATCATGCTTTTCATCGAAGGAACTACCAAGTATGGGTGCAGTAGCAACGATCTCATGTTTAACATAAGGAACTATAGCAAATTCATCTTCATAAATATTGGCATCACGGCCACAGGAATAGCAAGCATCATGTTCATCAAGGGATATTTCAGTCAAATCGTCGGAATCATCATTATCTATAGATTCATGCATGTCATTATTTTCTTCCAAAGCAACGGTCATTGTCTCAATAAATTCTTTGGCATAGACATTATGAGCATAGCTTTCATAGCAATTTTTAAGTATGTCAAAATTTTCAAATTTGTAGAGAGTAATATCATACTTTTCAATCAAAGAAGCAACTTCATAAGCACCCTTAAAATCAACAAATTCTTCAATTTGTTCAATATCATAGTAATTGTAAACACGCTTTTCATAAGAAGATAAGATTTCATTTTCATTGAACTCACATAGGTAGGGAAGGTGTTTTTTAGGGTTCTTAGAGCAACAAGTAAAATCACAAATTTCACAAAGGTTCCAAGCATAACACAGCAATCTGTTTATTTGATCCCATGAGTGTCTCCCTTTTTCAGACAACTAGTGACGCACAAAATGAGCGTGCTCATCTAAAGATTTCCCATCAACTAGGCTAGTTGGGGTTTCAGCACGAGCGCATAAGGATCGAAGATGATCCAAGTAGAACACTTTAAGTGGATCCATATCAATAGATTTTTAGCAAGCAAAGATGCAAGGAAAAATAAGGAACATGGAAACACAAACAAAGATACATACGAGAAGAAGACGAACAAAAAGGAGAACGGAGAAGAGGGCGAATAAAACGGCAAGGGTGAAGTGGGGGAGAGGAAAACAAGAGGCAAATAGCCAATAATGTAATGCGAGGGATAAGAGTTTGTGATGGTTAATTGGTATGTCTTGACTTGTGCATAGATCTCCCCAGCAACGGCGCCAGAAATCGCACGTTGGCGGGAGATCGAATCTCAACTTAACTTGGTGCAACCTCCCCGGCAACGACGCCAGAAATCCTTCTTGCTACCTCTTGAGCACTGCGTTGGTTTTTCCTCGAAGACGAAAGGGTGATGCAGCAAAGTAGCGTAAGTATTTCCCTCAGTTTTTGACAACCAAGGTATCAATCCAGTAGGAGACTACACGCAAGTCCCTCGTACCTACACAAACAAATAAGAACCTCGCAACCAATGCAATAAAGGGGTTGTCAGTCCCTTCACGGTCACTTACGAGAGTGAGATCTGATAGAGATAATAAGATAAATATTTTTGGTAGTTTTAAGATATAAATTGAAAGTAAATATTGCAAAGTAAAATAGATTGGAAACGCATATGATAAAATATAGACCCGGGGGCATAGGTTTCACTAGTTGCTTCTCTCAAGATAGCATAAGTATTACGGCGGGTGAACAAATTACTGTCGAGCAATTGATAGAAAAGTGCATAATTATAAGAATATCTAGGCATGATCATGTATATAGGCATCACGTCCGCGACAAGTAGACCGAAACAATTCTGCATCTACTACTATTACTCCACACATCGACCGCTATCCAGCATGCATCTAGAGTATTAAGTTCATAAGAACAGAGTAAGGCATTAAGCAAGATGACATGATGTAGAGGGATAAACTCAAGCAATATGATATAAACCCCATCTTTTTATCCTCGATGGCAACAATACAATACGTGCCTTGCTGCCCCTGCTGTCACTGGGAAAGGACACTGCAAGATTGAACCCAAAGCTAAGCACTTCTCCCATTGCAAGAAAGATCAATCTAGTAGGCCAAACCAAACTAATAATGCGAAGAGACTTGCAAACATAACCAATCATACATAAAAGATTTCAGAGAAGAATCAAATATTGTTCATAGATAAACTTGATCATAAACCCACAATTCATCGTATCTCGACAAATACACCACAAAAAGAGTTACATCGAATAGATCTCCAAGAAGATCGAGGAGAACATTGTATTGAGATCCAAAGAGAGAGAAGAAGACATCTAGCTAATAACTATGGACCCGAATGTCTATGGTAAACTACTCACACATTATCGAAGAGGCTATGGTGTTGATGTAAAAGCCCTCCGTGATCGATTCCCCCTCTGGCGGAGCTTCGGAAAAGGCCCCAAGATGGGTTCTCTTGGGTACAGAAGGTTGCGACGGTGGAAATAGGCTTTTGTGGCGCTCCTGGATGTTTTCGGGGTATATGGATATATATAGGAGGAAGAAGTAGGTCAGTGGAGCTGTGAGGGGCCCACGAGGGTGGGGGCGCGCCCAGGGGGGCAGGCGCACCTCCCTGCCTTGTAGCCACCATGTTTCTTTCTTGACGTCTACTCCATGTCCCCTGGATCATGTTTGTTCCACAAATAACTCTCCCGAAGGTTTTATTCCGTTTGGATTCCATTTGATATTCCTTTTCTGCGAAACACTAAAATAGGCAAAAAAAACAGCAATTTGCACTGGGCCTTGGGTTAGTAGGTTACTCCCAAAAATAATATAAAAGTGTATGAATAAGCCCATTAAACATCCAAAACAGATAATATAATAGCATGGAACAATCAAAAATTATAGATACGTTGGAGATGTATCAACGACGGTTCCAAATGCCTTCGTGGAAAGGGGTTAAAACCGTTTGTATAGCACCGACGCGTACCAGTGTGTTGACGATTCTAATACGGAGAGCTAAATATAATGGCCAGGTAGGTGGACTCATTCCGCATTTAGTGGACGGAGGAGTTTCCATCCTACCATATGCTGATGATACTATCATCTTTATGGAGCATGATTTGGCGAAAGCAAGAAATATGAAGCTTCTGCTATGACTTTTTGAGCAGTTGTCAGGTCTAAAGATTAACTTCCATAAGAGTGAATTATTCTGCTTTGGGAGAGCTAAAGACGAACAAGAAGCTTATAAACAACTACTTGGATGTGAATTGGGATCGATGCCGATTACATATCTAGGCATACCGGTCCACCATCGCAAGCTTTCCAACAACGGATCAAAGTGTATTAAGGATCATTTTGAAAATAAGCTTAGTTGCTGGAAGGGCAAACTAATGTCATATGGACGCCGACTAATTCTCATTAATTCGGTGCTCATGACTATGCCAATGTTTCTTTTGTCCTTCTTTGAAGTCCTAGTTGGGGTTCAAAAAAGATTGGACTTTTGTCGATCTCGTTTTTTTGGGTGGAGTGATGAGTTAAAGAGGAAGTACAGACTTGCTAAATGGGATATTATATGTAGGCCAAAAGACCAATAGGTGGGCTTGGAATTGAAAATTTAGAGGTGAAGAACAGATGTCTTCTCAGCAAATGGTTGTACAAGCTATCTGTAGAGACCGAGGTCACTCGGGCCAGATTCTGCGTAATAAGTACCTTCATTCTAAAACCTTGTCTCAGGTAATGGTCAGAACAACCGATTCACCATTTTGGAAAGGACTGATGAGAGTTAGATCAGCATTTTTCCATAGGGAAAAATTCATTATTGGTAATGGTACTTCCACGAGATTCTGGGAGGATACATGGTTAGGGGAGACGCCTCTAGCTATCCAATATTGTTCTCTCTATAATATTTTTTAGTGTGGAGATTCTTACGTTGCAACAGTACTACAGTCCACCCCCCCCCCCTCAATATTCAATTCAGGAGGACTTTAGCGGAAACCGTTAGGAAGCTTGGCTCCATCTTGTGAGAAGATTGATGGATGTTCACCTCTCTCAATAGCCAGACCAGTTACGCTGGAAACTTACTCAAAATGGAGTATTTTTGGTAAAATCCATGTATGTGGATATTATTAATTCTGGAATTATCCCTCGATCTTTGCATATCTGGAAAGTCAAAGTGCCCTTAAAAATTAAAGTGTTCATGTGGTTTGTTCACAAGCAAGTCATTCTAACTAAGGCCAATTTGGCTAAGCGTAACTAGATAGGATCGTGAAGATGTAGTTTCTATGATCATGATGAGTCTGTCAAACACCTCTTTCTCAATTGCCCAATGGCAAAAAAATTATGCCGGTCTGTGCACATAGCTTTCAACATTACTCCTCCGAATACCATCCACGCGTTATTTGGGACGTGGATGGATGGAGTACAATCAGAAACCACGAAACTGATTCGTGTAGGAGTGTGTGCTTTATTATGGGCTATATGGAATTGCAGGAACGATTTGGTTTTTAACAGAACAACACATATTCATTTCTTGCAAGTTATTTTTCGGGCCACTACACTGCTTCGTATGTGGTTGCTACTCACTCCGACGGATGCCAGGGAGCGTATGGTTACTGGGTCTATTTGTTGGGAGATGGTAGCGCGGGCTATCTTCAACCGGTTTGGATGGCGGTCATGTAATAGAATAGGTGTTTAGTTTCCTATCTTTCTTTATTCCGCCGATTGTGGCTATTCCGCTTTCTTGCAGTTAGCTCTTTGTGAGCCTTTTTGTAAATTGAGACCTCATGACTTTGTCAGACTATTTCCTTTTTAATAGGATGGCCGCATGCATATTTCCAATGTAGAGGATGGGGGGTAACCTCCTTTTCGAAAAAAAACTCTATCATGAAGTAGGAACCAGGAAAATAGTTTATGTCTAAGCATTGGAGCACTCTTCTAAATGTGGTTGAAAATGAAGTGAGCAGCAGGCCCTCTCTCATCATGTTGCTTCCATGGATTGAAATGGATTAGTCGTTTGGCTTGATACCACAGCGTAGTGATGGTTTGACATGATTTAGGGGTAGTGGACTGGTTTGATACGGGGAATGAGGTTATTTTATTTTTATTTTTTTCGAAAATGAGGATTACCCCCGGCCTCTACATCAACATGATGCACACAACCATCTTTATTAATTATTCATCAAAGCCTGACAAAATGAATGCAAGGATCAACCCAAAGCCACCTTCTAGGCGAACAAAGTCGCTACGCCTATAAATATATAGATGTGCCATGTTTGCATAATAGACACAATCTACTCCAGTGGCCTTAAGAGCATCTTCACTCGTTCGCCCCCCAGGGGCTAGAAAAAGCGCCGCATGGGGGCACGCCAGCCAAAATATCGGCTTGGGGGCTATATGGTTCCCAGCCGCCGCCCCCAGGCGCCAATTTTAGCCCATCTTCGACGCAAATCAGCCCACTTTTCAGCCCATTTTTGGCGCAAATTGGCCCACAATAGGCGCAAATTGACCAATTTCGGCCCGTATTCGGCGTGCTTGGGCACAAATTGAACAAAAGTTATTTTATCACATAGTTCATCACAGAAAATCAATAGAAATCAAATAGTTCAATACAAATTATATAGTTCAACAAATAAAAACTCATATTTCATCACACGTCGAGCTAGGCATTGCCCTTGAGCCTCCATAGGTGCTCCACTAGATCCTGCTGCAGTATTGATGCACCTATGGGTCTTGGATATCCTGACGCTTATTGAGGAAGGCAGTCCTGGTTGCTAGTAACTGGTGATCAACTTGGGCAAGAGGACCCTGCCTGTAATATGGTTCAGTGTCAAACACTGGCTCTTCCTGCTCGCTCTCAATGATCATGTTTTGCAAGATGCCATAGCAAGTCATGATCTCTCACATTTGATATTTCGAACAGGTCTGAGCAGGGTACCAGACAATAGCAAATCGAGATTGGAGCACACCAAATGCTTGCTCGACATCCTTCCTGAAAGCCTCCAGAACCTTCGCAAAGTGGTAGTTCTTGCCTCCTGACACAGGGTTTGAGATAGTCTTCACAAATGTGGACCATGTTGGATAGATGCCATCTGCTAGGTAGTATCCCTTTTTGTAGTGACCCCCATTGACCTCAAAGTTCACCGGAGGATAATGACCTTCAACAAGCTTGGCAAAGAAAAGGGAGCACTTCAGTACGTTGATGTCATTGTGAGTTCCTGGCATTACCAAAGAAGGAGTGCCAAATCCAGAGGTCGTGTGTGGCCACTGCCTCAAGTACCACACCACAAGCACCTTTTGCGCCTTTGTACATCCCCTGCCAAGCAAATGGACAGTTCTTCCATTTCCAATGCATGCAGTCGAAGCTTCCAAGCATCCCAAGAAATCCTCTTGATGCATTATGTGCTAGGATCCGAGTTGTGTCTTCAGCATTGGGTGATCGCAAGTATTGCGGTCCAAACACTGCCACCACTACCCTGCAGAACTTGTAGAAAGACTCAATGGTCGTGGACTCGGCCATGCACCCATAGTTGTCCAGTGAATCACTAGGAGCTTCGTATGCAAGCATCCTCATAGTTGTCGTGCACTTCTGGAGTGAGGTGAATCCAAGTGTGGCGGTGCAATCCTTCTTGCAATTGAAGTAGTTGTCGAACTCCTTGATGTAATTCACAATCCTGAGAAAGAGCTTTCGGCTCATCCGATAACGGCGCTGAAATACTTTGTCGCCGTGAAGTGGAGGGTCAGAGAAGTAGTCAGACTAGAGCAAGCAATAGACTCCCAGTCGATGCTGGTTCTTTGCCTTCATCTGGCCCGATGCCGAGACACCTTGCCGAGGTTTTGCATTGCTCGCGAGCAGGCTAGCAAGGGCCGAGCAGACAAATTGCTGAACACCTAGCGGGCGTGGTAGGCGTGCAGCCGCCGGTATCCCGCCCTGGGTGGCCGGAGCACCGGAAAGCTCGCCCATGGACGGCTTAGAGGATGGCGGGGCGAAACCCTCTCTCTTTTTCGGTGGGCCAATGGCCTGTCTAGCGATGGTGGGGGTGGGTGGGCGGCGCCGGGATCGTCAAGGTGGCGGGAGGGCGTGCGTGCGGGGGGCGAATCTGGACTTCTGAGATGCGTTTTCGCCTGACAGAGGTGGCCCTGACGGGTTTTTCCCTTCCGCCGGAGCCCCTAGGCGCCCCCTAGTGCGCTGGGTTCGGCCTGGGATCGCCGTGCCCAAAAACGGGCCAAGCCGGCGCATTTCAGCGTGCTGGGGGCGCGACTGGGTGATTTTTTCGGTACAGGCGCTAAAAAAGTCGCCCTGGGGGGCCTGTTGGGGGCGCGAGTGGAGAATCTCTAAGACTAGCCGGTCTAGGCATATCATAACGTGCATCGCATGCGCACACTCTAGGATACACCAATGCCATCCTGTCTTGAGGAGGAATCACTTCATAGATCTTGCCAGTCACATCCGTCGCCGACATCACCATGACACCAGACAACGCCACCAGCCTGCGCGCGTCCATTGAACCGCGTCCAACTATGAGACTCCATTGCTCCATGCCACCGAGACCCGTTGTCTTCAATTTCATCGATGTGACACCGCTCTATGATAACCCACAAGTATAGGGGATCAATTGTAGCCTCTTTTGATAAGTAAGAGTGTCGAACCCAACGAGGAGCTAAAGGTAGAACAAATATTCCCTCAAGTTCTATCGACCACCGATACAACTCTACGCACGCTTAACGTTCGCTTTACCTAGAACAAGTATGAAACTAGAAGTACTTTGTAGGTGTTGTTGGATAGGTTTGCAAGATAATAAAGAGCGCGTAAATAAAAAGTAGGGGCTGTTTAGATGAAGACACAACTAAGTTAGTTTTAGTAGAGAGCTTGTTGTCACACAAGAAAGTTATTTGTCCCTAGGCAATCGATAACTAGACCGGTAATCATTATTGCAATTTTATTTGAGGGAGAGGCATAAGCTAACACACTTTCTCTTCTTGGATCATATGCACTTATGATTGGAACTCTAGCAAGCATCCGCAACTACTAAAGATCATTAAGGTAAAACCCAACCATAACATTAAAGCATCAAGTCCCCTTTATCCCATACGCAACAATCCCCTTACTCGGGTTTATGCTTCTGTCACTCAAGCAACCCACTATAAGAGAATCATGAACGTATTGCAACACCCTAAAGTGGGAATCCCTCACGCTTGCGTGACACGGAGAGCACCATAGGACAACACCCATAATAAAACATGCAACTCAAACCAATCACGATCATCAATTAACCCATAGGACAAAATGGATCTACTCAAACATCATAGGATAGCCATACATCATTGGGAAATAATATATAGCGTTAAGCACCATGTTTAAGTAGAGATTATAGCGGGTAAAAGAGGGGTTACACCACTTCATAGAGGGGGGAAGAGTTGGTGATGATTGTGGTGAAGTTGTTGGTGTATATTGCGGTGATGATGATGGCCCCGGTGGCGTTCCGGCACCGCCGGAAGAGAGGGGGAGAGAGCCCCCCTTCTTCTTCTTCTTCTTCTTCTTCTTCTTCTTCTTCTTCTTCTTTGACCTTCTCCCTAGATGGGAGAAGGGTTTCCCCTCTGGTCCTTGGTCTCCATGGCACGGGAGGGGCGAGAGCCCCTCCGAGATTGGATATGTCTCTCTGTCTCTCTCTGTTTCTGCTCTCCTAGATCTGGCCTTTCACCGTTTCTTATATTCCCAGATATCTGTAACTCCGATTGGATTGAAATTTGAACATGATTTTTATCCGGATATATATTAGCTTTCTTGCAGCGAAAGAAGGCAACAACCGCCTTACGGGGTGTCCACGAGGGTCAGGGGCGTGCCTGCCCCCCTGGGGCATGCCCCCCTGCCTCGTGGCCCCCTTGGGCATCGTCTCACGTTGATTCCACTTCCCAAAATTCACATATATTCCAAAAAAATCTCCGTCAGTTTTTATCCCGTTTGGACTCCATTTGATATGGATTTTCTGCGAAACAAAAAACATGCAACAAACAGGAACTGGCACAGGGCACTGGATCAATATGTTAGTCCCAAAATATTATAAAAAGTTGCCAAAGTATGTAAAAGTTGTAGAATATTGGCATGGAACAATAAAAAATTATAGATACGACGGAGACGTATCAGCATCCCCAAGCTTAATTCCTGCTCGTCCTCGAGTAGGTAAATGATAAAAAAGATAATTTTTGATGTGGAATGCTACCTAGCATAATCTTGATCATGTACTCTAATCATGGCATGAATATTAAGACACGAGTGATTCAAAGCAATAGTCTTTCATTTGACATTAAGACAATAATACTTCAAGCATACTAATAAAGCAATCATGTCTTTTCAAAATAACGTGGCCAAAGAAAGTTATCCCTACAAAATCATATGGTCTGGCTATGCTCCATCTTCACCACACAAAATATTCAAATCATGCACAACCCCGATGACAAGCCAAGCAATTGTTTCATACTTTTGACGTTATCAAACCTTTCCAACTTTCACGCAATACATGAGCGTGAGCCATGGACATAGCACTATAGGTGGAATAGAATATGATGATGGAGGTTGTGTGGAGAAGACAAAAAGGAGAAAGTCTCACATTGACGCGGCTAATCAACGGGCTATGGAGATGCCCATCAATTGATGTCAATGTGAGGAGTAGGGATTGCCATGCAACGGATGCACTACGAGCTATAAGTGTATGAAAGCTCAAACTGGAAACTAAGTGGGTGTGCATCCAACTTGCTTGCTCATGAAGACCTCGGGCATTTGAGGAAGCCCATCATCGGAATATACAAGCCAAGTTCTAAAATGAAAATTCCCACTATATGAAAGTGAAAACTCAAGAGACTCTCTATATGAAGAACATGGTACTAATATGAAGCACAAGTGTGGTAAAAGGATAGTAACATTGTCCCTTCTCTCTTTTCTCTCATTTTTTTCTTTTTTTTTCTTTTTTTGTAGGCTTCTTTGGCCTCTCTCTTTTTCGGGGGGGCTTTTTGGCCATTTTTATTTTGATAACCTCACATGGGACAATGTTCTAATAATGATGATCATCACACTTTTATTTACTTACAACTCAATATTACAACTCGATACTAGAACAAAATATGACTCTATATGAATGCCTCCGGCGGTGTGATAACCCACAAGTATAGGGGATCGCAACAGTTTTCGAGGGTAAAGTATTCAACCAAAATTTATTGATTCGACACAAGGGGAGCCAAAGAATACTCTCAAGTATTAGCAGCTGAGTTGTCAATTCAACCACACCTGGAAACTTAGTATCTGCAACAGAGCATTTAGTAGCAAAGTAATATGATAGTAGTGGTAATGGTAGTAAAAGTAATGTTTTTGGTATTTTGTAGTGATGATAGCAATAGCAACGGGAAAGTAAATAAGCGAAGAACAATATATGGAAAGCTCGTAGGCAATGGATCGGTGATGGAGAATTATGCCGGATGTGGTTCATCATGTAACAGTCATAACCTAGGGTGACACAGAACTAGCTCCAGTTCATTGATATAATGTAGGCATGTATTCCGAACATAGTCATACGTGCTTATGGAAAAGAACTTGCAAGACATCTTTTGTCCTACCCTCCCGTGGCAACGGGGTCCTTACGGAAACTAAGGGATATTAAGGCCTCCTTTTAATATAGTACCGGAATAAAGCATTAACACATAGTGAATACATGAACTCCTCAAACTACGGTCATCACCGGTAAGTATCCCGATTATTGTCATTTTGGGGTTAACGGATCATAACACATAATAGGTGACTATAGACTTGCAAGATAGGATCAAGAACACTCATATATTGATGAAAACATAATAGGTTCAGATCTGAAATCATGGCACTCGGGCCCTAGTGACAAGCATTAAGCATAGCAAAGTCATAGCAACATCAATCTCAGAACATAGTGGATACTAGGGATCAAACCCTAACAAAACTAACTCGATTAAATGATAGATCCCATCCAACCCATCACCATCCAGCAAGACTACGATGGAATTACTCACGCACGGCGGTGAGCATCATGAAATTGGTGATGGAGGATGGTTGATGATGACGATGGCGACGGATTCCCCTCTCCGGAGCCCCGAACGGACTCCAGATCATCCCTCCCGAGAGGTTTTAGGGCTTGGCGGCGGCTCCGTATCGTAAAACGCGATGAATTCTTCTCTCTCATTTTTTTCTCCCCGAAACACAATATATAGAGTTGGAGTTGGAGTCGGAGAGGCACCAGGGGGCGCGTGCCCCACCCTCGTGGACAGGTAGTGGGCCCCTGGCCTTCATCTTTTGCAGGTATTTTTTATATTTTCCAAAAAGTTGCTCCGTGAAGTTTCAGGTCATTCCGAGAATGTTTGTTTCTGCACATAAATAACACCATGGCAATTCTGCTGAAAATAGCGTCAGTCCGGGTTAGTTCCATTCAAATCATGCGAGTTACAGTCCAAAACAAGGGCAAAAGTGTTTGGAAAAGTAGATATGACGGAGACGTATCACGGTGTACCGGGATGTGCAATGATCTAGCGTAGCAATGACATCAAAAAACGGACAAGCCATGAAAACAGTATGCTAGCTATCTTACGATCATGCAAAGCAATATGACAATAAATGCTCAAGTCATGTATATGATGATGATGGAAGTTGCATGGCAATATATCTCGGAATGGCTATGGAAATGCCATAATATGTACGTATGATGGCTGTTTTGAGGAAGATATAAGGAGGCTTATGTGTGATAGAGCATATTGTATCACGGGGTTTGGATGCACCGGCGAAGTTTGCACCAACTCTCGAGGTGAGAAAGGGCAGTGCACGGTACCGAAGAGGCTAGCAATGATGGAAGGGTGAGAGTGTGTATAATCCATGGACTCAACATTAGTCATAAAGAACTCACATACTTATTGCAAAAATCTATTAGTCATCGAAACAAAGTGCTACGCGCATGCTCCTAGGGGGTAGATTGGTAGGAAAAGACCATCGCTCGTCCCCGACCGCCACTCATAAGGAATACAATAAATAAATAAATCATGCGCCGACTTCATCACATAATGGTTCACCATCCATGCATGCTACGGGAATCACAAACTTCAACACAAGTATTTCTACAATCCACAACTACCCACTAGCATGACTCTAATATCACCATCTTTATATCGCAAAACTATTGCAAGGAATCAAACATATCATATTCAGTGATCTACAAGTTTTATGTAGGATTTTATGACTAACCATTTGAATGACCAGTTCCTGTCATCTCTCTAAATAGATATAAGTGAAGCTAGAGAGTTTAATCCTTTCTACAAAAGATATGCCCACGCTCTAAAAAATATAAGTGAAGCAAAAGAGCATTCTACAAATGGCGGTTTTCTATATGAATAGAAATAGGCAATCCAAACTTCAAAAGATATAAGTGAAGCACATGAAGTATTCTATAAAGCCATACTCAAAAGATATAAGTGAAGTGCACTGAGCATTCTATAAATCAACCGAGGACTATCTCATACCAGCATGGTGCATCAAAGAAAAGTGAAAACTAAATGCAAAATATGCTCCAAGATTTACGCATATCATGTGACGAATAAAAATATAGCTCCAAGTAAAATTACCGATGATTGTTAGAAGAAAGAGGGGATGCCTTCCGGGGCATCCCCAAGCTTGGTTGCTTGGGAGTCCTTGAATATTTCCTTGCGGTGCCTCGGGGCATCCCCAAGCTTAGGCTCTTGCCACTCCTTATTCCTTCATCCACCATGATCTCTCCCAAAACTTGAAAACTTCAATCACACAAAACTAAACAGAAAGTTTGGTAAGATCCGTTAGTATAATAAAGCAAATCACTACTCTAAGTATTGTTGCAAATCACTACTCTAAGTACTGTTGCAAACCAATTCATATTTTGTTTTTGCATTGTAGATACTATAATATAACCTTTCCATGGCTTAATCCAGTGATAGAAATTGATAGTTTCATCAAAACAAGCAAACTATGCATAAACAACAGAATCTGTCTTAAACAGGACAGTCTGTAGTAATCTGAACATTCACCATACTTATTTTACTCCAAAAATTCTGAAAAATTAGGAAAAATAAACAATTCTTATATAAATATAGTGCAAAAAGTTCCATAACCGTTTGACTTTCCAGTAAAAAACGTAAAATCGCGCACTACAGCCAAAGTTTCTGTTCTGCACCGCACAAACCAACAAGCAATGTAAACATCCTAAAGGCAAATCTTGGCACATTATTTTTATAATACAATGGAATTGTACAAGGGGGTAATTATTATTTTTTAAAATTTTCTGTAATCAAGATTCACAAAGTTTCCGTGAGCATGAACAAGTTCAAGGAGCTCCCCCACTTCAACAATGCTTGTCTCTCTCACTTTCACTTTCCTTTTTGAAAAGTTTTGGGTTCCCCTCTTTATTTTTTTATTTTTTTAAACTATATAAAAGCACTCAATAGAAATAAATGAATCTCTAAAACTTTTGGGTTGTCTCCCTGGCAGCGCTTTCTTTAAAGCCATTAAGCTAGGCATAAGGTGCTCAAGTAATGAATCCACCCGGATCCCAAGGTATATCAAAGCCAATTTTAATTAACAATGATTTGTGATTTAGTAGTGAGCACAAAGCAACATATATCATGTAATGACGAAGTCTAACTCTCTTCCTATGCATCGGCATGTCATAAAAGAACAATTCATGCACACATAGTAAAGGCCAATGCATAGTATAAACAGTTTTTTGCAATTTTATCATATTGGAAACATGGAGAGGCGGAGATGTAGTTCCTCTCTCATAATAGTTGCAAGTAGGAGGATAAAGCACATGCATATTATATCTATCAAAATCATCATGTGTAGTAGTGAAACGCAACCCATCAATATAATCCTTAATAAGGGCAAACTTCTCCGATATAGTGTAGTCGGGAGAATTCAAATAGATAATAGGACTATCATGCGTGGGTGCAATAGCAACAATTTCATGTTTAACATAAGGAACTATAGCAAGTTCATCTCCATAAGAATAATTCATATTGGCATCTTGGCCACAAGCATAGCAAGCATCATCAAAAAGGGATATTTCAAAAGAATCAACAGGATCATAACAATCATCCTTCGATAAGCATGAAGGGAAATTAAACAGTGTATGAGTTGAAGAGTTACTCTCATTAGAAGGTGGGAACGGGTAGCCAATCCTCTCTTCCTCCTTTTGTTCTTCGCTCTCCTCATCATCTTTTTCATCCAATGAGCTCACAGTCTCATCAATTTCTTCTTCCATAGACTCCTGCAAAATATTAGTCTCTTCTCGGACAGAGGACACTTTCTCAATAAATTCATCAATATCATAATTGTATTTATAACTCTCATAGCAATATTTAAGGATAGCTAAATTTTCAGGTCTATAAACTGAATCATCAAAATCATCACACTCTTTAAACAAAGATTCAATTTCATAAGCACCCATAAAAGCAACGAATTCTTCTATTTGTTCCACATCATAGTAATCATATATACCATTAGCATAAGAAGCCAAGGTTTCATCATCATTAAATTCACATGAAAAGGGAAGGTGCGGAGCCTTCATCCTAGAGCAACAAGTATAACCATATCTCAAGCATAGTTGCCGAGCATACCAATGCAACATATAAATTTGATCCCATAATAGTTTCCCTTTTTGAGCCAAGCGATAATCCTAAAGTATTCACATTTATCCAACGTTACTCCCATTATAAAGTTGAATGGGGTTTTCTCAGGATTATCAAAGTAGTACATAATATCTTTCACATAATGAGCATCGAGGGTTTTAGGAGGTTCCCCATCTCCATGAGTAACAAGTAAACCTAATTTTTTTTGGTATTTCGTCTTCCATATCCATAACTAAAGATAGAGAACAACTTAGAACAGCAAATAAAAATTACTTAGTGATAAAGCAAACAAGCACACACGAGAATATTCACCCCACGCTATTGCTCCCCGGCAACGGCGCCAGAAAAGGGTCTTGTCGGTGTCAAAACCAGCGGATCTTGGGTAGGGGGTCCCGAACTGTGCGTCAAAGGCGGATGGTAACAGGAGGCAGGGGACACGATGTTTTACCCAGGTTCAGGCCCTCTTGATGGAGGTAAAACCCTACGTCCTGCTTGATTAATATTGATGATATGGGTAGTACAAGAGTAGATCCACCACGAGATCAGAGAGGCTAAACCCTAGAAGCTTGCCTATGGTATGATTGTATGTTGTCCTACGGACTAAACCCTCCGGTTTATATAGACACCGGAGGGGCTAGGGTTACACAAGGTCGGTTACAAAGGAGGAGATATACATATCCTTATTGCCTAGCTTGCCTTCCACGCCAAGTAGAGTCCCACCCGTACACGAGACGAAGTCTTCAATCTTGTATCTTCATAGTCCAACAGTCTGGCCAAAGGATATAGTCTGGCTGTCCGGAGACCCCCTAATCCAGGACTCCCTCAGTAGCCCCCGAACCAGGCTTCAATGACGACGAGTCCGGCGCGCAGCATTGTCTTCGGCATTTCAAGGCGGGTTCTTCTCCAATTTCCAAGTGTTTGTAAGTAGTATCCAGCCCCATAAATGTTGATCCTCTTGGCTTTTGTGCCCAATAAGGGCTATCTCTCATGCGTCGAACGAATACGAGGCGCCTGGGCATTTTTACATTTGCCCCCTAGCCAGATAAATAAATTTTCTATTAAAGGGATTGGGATTCTCAGATCCGATCCACACCATCCTCCCCTCAGCGAGAATCCATCAGAGCGCATTTCGGAAAGATCCATTCCAACATGGCCGACCTCCGCAGCTCCACCTCCCACCCCCGTAGCCCTATGCTCAGTGATTGGGAGAGGTGTTCAGTCCCACATAGTCGATTGGTCAAACTGCAGACCAAGGGATTTCTCCCTCCGGCGTATATGGTGCCCGTTCGAGCCGGGCTTGCCACCTACAATGGCGGGGAGCAAGCGGAGAACTTTCCCTGTCCCTCCATGGGGGAACGGGTCTGCCTTGTTCCTTACTTACTAAGGGGACTCAGATTTCCAATTCATCCATTCCTCCGCGGGCTCCTGGAGTTCCACAGCCTCCAATTACACAATTTCACCCCTGCCTCCATTCTACACATCGCCGGCTACGTTGCTCTCTGCGAGTTGTTCCTGGGCTGCGAGGCTCACTTCGAGCTGTGGAAAAGGCTATTTTGCCTTGTCCCTCGCACACAGAGGGAATCACTTTATCAAGTGGGTGGAGCCGAAGTATGGCGCATCACCGATACCGGATACCTGTTCGGTACCCCGAAGAAGCCGTCCGAAGACTGGCCTTCAGAATGGTTTTATATGGAGGACGTTCCCCTTCCGGATCCTGTTCAGCGGGGTCTTCCTGAGTTCAACAATGCTCCTCTGAAGAAGCGCCGAAGTTGGCGCCCACGGAGCCCCCAGGTGGAAGACGACAGAGAAGTCCTCTATCTGATGAACCGGATTAAGGCACTGGCTCAGTCAGGATTGACAATAACCAAAGTTATGTCGATTTGCATAATGCGGGGAGTGCAACCACTTCAATACCGTGGGCACCCCTTGTGGTGTTTCAACGGGGTGGATGATGCCACCTGCTACGGGCGTAAGGGTCCGGGCGATGCTGCCGCATTAACCAAAATTCTGTCCGAATTGTTCAAGGGAGAGGAGGAGGAGTTCACCCGCATCAAGCCACGAGACGGATTCTCCATGTACAATCCTCCAAGCTGGGTAAGCTATATCCCCTTACTTCCATTTTCCCGCATTTTTCGTTGTAAGTATTCACCTTGCCAATTTGCGGCAGGAACTGCAAAAGGCCATAAAGGAGGTCAGCAGCCCTTATCCACAACCGGAGGACCTTGACCGGGCCCTCGACTCCAGACTTGAAGAAGATCCGGTTATCTCCGTGGAGCTGATAGACCGACAGTTCTATCAGTTAAGCTGCGACGATGCCATGGTGGCCATTACGGCCGACTATCCCGGACTGCTCCCTGCATCGCATGTCAGAAAAACCAAAAAGTCCCAACTCAAAAAGGTAGGATCCCCCTTTAGACATTTTACCCACCATATTCACATGGTATTTTTTACAGGGAAGGCATTCGGGACGCCCTGCCGAACCCGTAGCAACGCGCGAACAGGAGGCACCGAGGCCGGGTAGGCGAAAAAGGAAGGCAGTCAGGACGGAGACGCCGGCGCAAAGGTATAACAAACCCCGCTCCGTGGTTGTCGTCTTTCTAGAAATGTAATGACGCCCGTGTTTCTTTAACAGAAAAAACGCTCGCCGGAATATGTCCGGCGGTGTTACCGATCACGCTTCCACCAGTCGGGCGCCAGCACCGGACATGGGGGCAGAAGCCGATATGGGGCAGGCGCCGGATAATCCTCCTACAGAGGATGCGGATAGGCTATCCGCTACACACTCAGAAGTGGAAAGCGCCATGAATCATAGGCGCCGCCAGGCCGTACTCCGTGACGCTTGTTTCTCACCAGAGGCGTTTGATGCCTTCAATTCTGGAGAGGCGTACCTCCGTGCCACTCAAGATGGTCTAGCCAGAGCCACGGATCAGTATGTAAAGGATGTACGGGTGAGTGAATCTGACGATTTATATGTATCAGTAGCCCCTGAGACTTGAAACAGTTAGCAGAACTAATTTATCAGTAGCAGTTAACAGTTATCAGTAGCCCCCGATTTGAACGTACACTAATCATACACGCAAATGGTACGATCAAGATCAGGGACTCACGGGAAGATATCACAACACAACTCTACAAATAAAATAAGTCATACAAGCATCATATTACAAGCCAGGGGCCTCGAGGGCTCGAATACAAGAGCTCGATCATAGACGAGTCAGCGGAATCAACAATATCTGAGTACAGACATAAGTTAAACAAGTTTGCCTTAAGAAGGCTAGCACAAACTGGGATTCAGATCGAAAGAGGCGCAGGCCTCCTGCGTGGGATCCTCCTAAAATACTCCTGGTCGTCGTCAGCGGGCAACACGAAGTAGTAGGCACCTCCGGTGTAGTAGGAGTCATCGTCGAAGGTGGCGTCTGGCTCCTGGGCTCCAACATCTGGTTGCGACAACCAGGTAGAAGGGATAGGGGGAAAAGAGGGAGAAGCAACCGTGAGTACTCATCCAAAGTACTCGCAATCAAGGAGCTATACTACATATGTATGCATTGGTATCAACTGGAATAAGGCTATTATATGTGGACTGAACTGCAGAAAGCCGAGATAAGGGGGGATAGCTAGTCCTTTCGAAGACTACGCTTCTGGCAGCCTCCGTCTTGCAGCATGTAGAAGAGAGTAGACTGAAGACCTCCAAGTAGCATCGTATAGCATAATCCTAACCGATGATCCTCCCCTCGTCGCCCTGTGAGAGAGCGACCACCGGTTGTATCTGGCACTTGGAAGGGTGCGTTTTATTAAGTATCCGGTTCTAGTTGTCATAAGGTCAAGGTACAACTCCAAGTCGTCCTGTTACCGAAGATCACGGCTATTCGAATAGATTAACTTCCCTGTGGGGGTGCACCACATAACCCAACACGCTCGATCCCATTTGGCCGGACACACTTTCCTGGGTCATGCCCGGCCTCGGAAGATCAACACGTCGTAGCCCTACCTAGGCACAACAGAGAGGTCAGCACGCCGGTCTAAATCCTATGGCGCAGGGGTCTGGGTCCATCGCCCATTGCACACCTGCACGTTGCGTACGCGGCCGGAAGCAGAACTAGCCCCCTTAATACAAGAGCAGGCTTATGGTCCAATCCGGCGCGCGCCACTCAGTCGCTGACGTCACGAAGGCTTCGGCTGATACCACGACGTCGAGTGCCCATAACTGTCCCCGCGTAGATGGTTAGTGCGTATAGGCCAGTAGCCAGACTCAGATCAAATACCAAGATCTCGTTAACGTGTTATTCTGAAATAACCACGGACGCCGACCAGGGCCAGGCCCATCGCTCTCCTAGGTGGTCTCAACCTGCCCTGTCGCTCCGCCACAAAGTAACAGTCGGGGGCCGTCGGGAACCCAGGCCCACCTCTACCGGGATGGATCCACCTGCCCCTTCAGCCCCCATCTCCGAACAGTATCACAGGTAATGTAACTGTGTAAGGTATATTGTAAATGCCCGTGATCACCTCCCGAAGTGATCATGGCCCAGTAGTATAGCATGGCAGACGGACAAGAGTGTAGGGCCACTGATGGAACACTAGCATCCTATACTAAGCAGTAGGATAGCAGGTAATGGTAACAACAGTAGTAGCAAGGACAGGCTATGCATCAGAATAGGATTAACGGAAAGCAGTAACATGCTACACTACTCTAATGCAAGCAGTATAGAGAAGAGTAGGCGATATCTGGTGATCAAGGGGGGGGGGCTTGCCTGGTTGCTCCGGCAAGAGAGAGTGGTCGTCAACACCGTAGTCGTACTGGGTAGCAGCGGCGTCGGTCTCGGTGTCTAGCGAGAGAAGAGGGGGAAGAAACAATAAATATAATGAAAACAAATGCATGACGATGCATGACATGACAAAGCGTGATGCTAGGTGTGCCCTAACGCGGTACGAGGTGGTACCAGTGAAGGGGGGAAACATCCGGGAAATTATCCCCGGTGTTTCGCGTTTTTGGACAGACGAACCGGAGGGGGAAAGTTGCGTGTTCGCTATGCTAGGGATGCGTGGAGGATGAACGGGCTGCGTATTTGAATTCGTCTCGTCGTTCTGAGCAACTTCCATGTACAAAGTTTTTTCATCCGAGCTACGGTTTATTTTATATTAATTTTCAAAGTTTTAATTCATTTTTAGAATTATTAGAATTAATTTAATTAGGAAATGCCATTATGAGGTCAGCATGACATCAGGGTGATGTCAGCAGTCAACAGTCAGTTGACTTGGTCAAACTGGCGCGTGGGTCCAGTGGGACCCACCTGTCATACTCTGTTTAGGTGAATTAGGTCTTAGTTAAACTAAGTACTATTTAATTAAACTAACTAGTTAATTAGCTTAATTAAACATGATTAATTAACTTAATTAATTCACATATTGATTAATTAATTAATGTAATTATTATTTATTTATTTATTTTTAATTCTTCTTTTTTTTAATAAAGTTCTGGGGCGTGGGCCCCACATGTCTGTGGCCCCAAGGGCCTTAACGGGCATGGGCATGCGGGAACTGGGGATACGGGCGTATCCCGGTTGTCCCCGGGCGCCGGCCGGTGCGGCCAAGGGGCGCCGAGCGCGGCCACGGGGAGCAGGGGCAGGGCAGCGCGCCGACTTGGAGCTCCGGTGGCTGAGTTCACGCGAAGTAGGGGGGGCGCCGCGGCGAGCAGATGCAGCGGGGCACGGCGACAGGCACCATCCCCAGGCGCCTGAGGAGGTGCGCGTGTGGGGTCGAGCATCGGCGGCCAGCGACGCAGCGCGGTGCGGGAAGGGGGCCGTGGCGAAAGGTGAGCTGACGCGCGCGTGCGCTGGACGAGGCAGCAGCGGGGGGGAGAGGGCGCGGCCACGGCGCGTGCGGAGGCACGCCGGTCACGGCGAGGCCGCGGTGAGCAGAGGCGCGAGAGAGAGGAGCGCGGAGACGAGCGCGGCAGCGGGCTCACATTGGGGCGTAGGGAACGGGGCAGTGGGGTTGGGGAGGACGACGGCGATGACGTGCGTGGCGGAGACGAGGTGCAGGCCGGCGAGGAGGCGCGGGCTCCGGGCGCGGCGTCCTGGCGCGGGACGGCGAGGTCGTCGCGGCGACGGGCGACGGGATCGGGGGTGCAGGGCGACGCGGGATTGGGCCCCTCCCCGATCCAGAACCAGCCGAGCGTGGGGGCGCCGGGAAGGAGGGTTGAGGAGGAGGGCGCTGGGCGGCGGTGGCGATGGTGAACGGCGGCGGGGCGACGGGGACGGCCCGATCCGATCTGGATCGGATGAGAGGGAGAGACGAGGGAGTGGGGAGGTGGTTGCGGTCGTGGGGAGTGGGGGTGTTAGGGTTTCGGGGCAGGGGGTGGGGTGGGGTGGCCTATAGGCCAGGGGATGGCCGGCTGGGCCATGGCCCAGTTGGGCCAAGGGGTCCAGTGGGGGGCGGTCTCCTTTTACCTCTTTTTTTTGGTTAGTTTTCCTTTCTGTTTTTGTGTTTTCTTTTCCTTTTATTTATTCTTTCCTCCTTTATTGTAGTTGCATTCTATTTTAGTAAAACATACACT
Source organism: Triticum urartu (assembly GCF_003073215.2). Taxonomy (NCBI): domain Eukaryota; kingdom Viridiplantae; phylum Streptophyta; class Magnoliopsida; order Poales; family Poaceae; genus Triticum; species Triticum urartu. The sequence continues at coordinate 129,995,022 of NC_053024.1, read as the reverse complement.
TAGTATCTAAATTAGTATTACAACCTAGTCCATAGTCACAAAAAGTTTAGACCCCAAATAACTTAGTTTGACATTTTATTAATTATAGAAGTTATTCAAATAATCATTTTCACTACTGTTTTATTCATCTCATAGTATTTAAACATTTTATAAATGTGTGGTTTTTCCCCCATAATTATCTATGCAATATTTGGTTCACTCTAAACATTTTAGTTTTAATATTTGAAAACTTTTATTGTTTGCCTAATTTTGAATTTGAATTTTAATTAGTTTTGAACTAACTGGAGATTAGCAACTATAAATGAGGTCACGTGGCATCATTAGCAGAGGATCACTGTAGCTTAATTACCCGGGCATCACAGTCGAGCTCCTCTACCTAGTGCGTGTTAGACTTCGTTAAGGAACGCACTAATCTGGGTTTAATGCCGCTCATTATAAGACCGTTTGCTCACTCGACTTGACCGTTGGTTTGTGGGTGATAGACTGAGGCATAATCGAGCTTGATGCCCATTTTGCTGCACCAGAGTTTTACCTCGTCGGCCGTGAAGTTCGTGCCATTATCAATGATGATGCTGTGGGGGACGCCATAACGGTGTACAACCCCGGATATGAAATCTATCACCGGTCTGGATTCGGCTATTTTAACCGGTTTGGCCTCTATCCATCTGGTGAATTTATCCACCATGACCAATAAGTATTTTTTCTTGTGGGTTCCCCCTTTAAGGGGTCCAACCATGTCAAGCCCCCAGACCGCAAAGGGCCATGTAATGGGGATTGTTTGGAGGGCGGTGGGTGGCATGTGGCTTTGATTTGCAAAGAGCTGGCAACCGGCGCAACGTTGGACCAATTCCTATGCATCTGCCCAGGCCGTTGGCCAATAGAATCCTGTACGGAAGGCCTTGCTTACAAGAGCCCGGGCTGCGGCGTGATGACTGCCGAGTCCGGCGTGAATTTCTTCCAAAAGATTCCACCCTTCCTCTTCGGAGATGCATCTTTGAAGGACTCCGGTAGTGCTTTTTTTGTAAAATTCTCCCTCATGGACCCTGTAGGCCTTGGATCGCCGCACTATGCAGCGTGCCTCATTTTGGTCCTCCGGAAGTTCCTGTCTAGTTAGGTAGGCCAGGAATGGTTCTGTCCACGGGGCAATAATGGCAATTATTTCGTGGGCTGAAGGTGTTATTTCGGTGGCGGAGCCTCCGATTGTGTCAGAGAGTTCGGTATCGGGTATTTTGGCCGGGTCTGGATTGTTGTTACCGGTGTCCCCTTCCCATACTACGGATGGCTTGAACAGCCTTTCCAAAAATATGTTGGGGGGACCGCATCGCGTTTTGCGCCGATGCGGGCGAGGATATCCGCCGCCTGATTGTTTTCCCGAGCCACATGGTGAAATTCGAGCCCCTCGAACTGAGCTGACATTTTTAGGACGGCGTTTCGATAGGCCTCCATTTTCGGGTCCTTGGCGTCAAAGTCTCCGTTTATTTGGGATATTGCGAGGTTTGAATCCCAACGCACCTCCAGGCGTTGAATGCCCATGGAGACTGCCATCCGAAGAACATGCAACAGAGCTTCGTATTCTGCTGCATTGTTGGAGTCTGTATACAATATTTGCAGTATGTACCGAACGGTATCTCCGGCTGGGGACGTCAGGACGACGCCAGCCCCTAGACCGGCCAGCATTTTAGAGCCGTCGAAGTGCATGATCCAATTGGAGTATGCGCCGTACTCTTTAGGGAGTTCGGCCTCCGTCCATTCGGCGACGAAGTCGGCCAGTAATTGCGATTTAATGGCTCGTCGAGGTTTGTATGTTATGTTGAATGGGAGGAGCTCAATGGCCCATTTGGCAATCCGGCCCGTAGCATCGCGGTTGTTTATTATATCATTAAGTGGCACTTCTGAGGCTACTGTAATCGAACACTCTTGAAAGTAGTGTCGCAGTTTCCGCGATGCCATGAATACCGCATATGCTATCTTTTGGTAATGCGGGTACCGTGATTTGCATGGAGTGAGGACAGTGGATACATAGTATACCGGCTTTTGAAGAGGGAATTTGTGTCCGTCCGCTTCCTGTTCGACAACGAGCACCGCGCTTACAACTTGATGAGTTGCCGCAATGTACAACAGCATTGGTTCGCCGATGTTTGGCGCGGCCAGGATTGGGTTGGTTGCCAAAATGGCCTTTATTTCTTCCAATCCGGCTGTGGCCGCGTCCATCCACTCGAAGTGTTCGGTGCGCCGAAGGAGGCGATAAAGGGGTAAAGCCTTTTCTCCTAAGCGGGAGATAAAGCGGCTTAGAGCCGCCACGCATCCAGTTAACTTCTGGATTTGTTTGAGGTCTGTTGGGGTAGCCAACTGTGACAAAGCTCGGATTTTGGCCGGATTAGCTTCAATACCTCTACTGGAGAAAATGAATCCCATGAGCTTTCCGGATGGTACGCCGAAAATGCATTTTTCCGGATTGAGTTTGATGTCATATGTTCGGAGGTTGTCGAATGTGAGCCTCAAGTCGTCTATCAAAGAGTCAATGTGTTTGGTTTTAACGACCACATCGTCTACGTATGCCTCTACTGTTTTGCCAATTTGTTTTTCCAGACATGTCTGAATCATGCGCTGATATGTTGCGCCAGTGTTTTTGAGCCCAAAAGGCATTGTGTTGAAACAAAAGGGACCGTATGGTGTGATGAATGCCGTTGCGGCTTGGTTGGACTCCGCCATCTTGATTTGGTGGTAACTGGAGTATGCTTCGAGTAAACACAATGACTCGTGTCCTGCGGTAGCATCAATGATTTGATCGATGTGTGGGAGGGGGAAGGGATCCTTTGGGCAAGCTTTATTGAGGTCTTTGAAATCAACACAACGGCGCTAGGATTTGTCCTTCTTTGGTACCATCACCAGGTTTGCTAGCCAGTCCGGATGTTTTATTTCTCTGATGAATCCGGCCTCCAATAACTTGGCTAGTTCTTCTCCCATGGCATGTCTCTTAGGTTCGGAGAAACGCCGAAGAGCTTGCTTGATTGGCTTGAATCCCTTTAGGATATTGAGGCTATGCTTGGCCAGCCTGCGTGGGATTCCTGGCTTGTCTAAGGGATGCCAGGAGAATATGTCCCAATTCTCGCGCAGGAACTCTTGTAGTGCGGCGTCCACAGCGGGGTTTAACTGTGCCCCGATGGAGGCTGTTTTTGTAGGGTCCGTTGGGTGGACTTGGAATTTGACTATTTCATCCGCTGGTTTAAAAGAGGTGGACTTGGATCTCTTGTGAGTATCACGTCGTCCCTGTTCACTGTGGAGCATGCCGTGGTTAATTCCTCGGCCGAGAGGGCTTCGGATAATGCCTCGAGGGCCAATGCGGCTGTTTTGTTTTCGGCGCGGAGTGCTGTGTCTGGATCACTGCGAGAGTGATGATTCCGTTGGGCCCGGGCATTTTAAGCTTCATGTACCTGTAATGGGGTACGGCTTGGAAGATTGTAAATGCCTCCCGTCCTAAAAGAGCATGGTAGCCACTGCTGAACGGGGCCACTTGGAATGTAATTTCTTCAGACCTGTAATTGTTCGGCGTGCCGAATACCACATCTAGTGTGATTTTCCCAGCATAGCGTGCTTCCCGACTAGGGATAATTCCTCTAAAGGTTGTGCTACTTTGCTCGATGCAGTTCCAGTCTATTTCCATCTTTTGAAGAGTTTTCTCATAGATGAGGTTTAGTCCGTTGCCGCCGTCCATGAGTACTTTGGTGAGTCGAAAGCCGTCCATGATTGGACTGAGGACCAGTGCGGCTAGTGCTCGGGCTGTTCAGAATTTAGGTTCATCACTGGCATTGAAGGTAATAGCGGTGTCACTCCATGGATTTGTTGCTGCTACGTGGCAGATTTCGGCCATGCTGCGGAGTGTTCGCTTGCGCCTATTATTTGACGCAAAGGTCTCGAACACCGTTAACACCGTATTGTTATCCACTGGATGGTGCTCTGTGGTATTTGGGATAAGAATATCCTCACCACTTTTGGCCACCTACCGGAGTATCCAACATGCTCTAAGGTTGTGCGTTGGTATTATATCCGCTATGCTATGAATTTTGCAGGGTCCGTTGAGCCATCCCTCCAGTACGGTTCCATGCCCTGTAGAGGGTTTTTGCTTTTTGGTAGTTGACCCGGGTGTATTGTGATAATGCACCCTTTTATTTCGGACTGGGTTTGTATTCAGGGCTGGATTATCCCAAAAGTCTGTCTCGGTTTTCCAGGAACTTTCCATCGCACAGTACTTTCGTACTATGGACACCAAGTCAGCGAAGCGTGTTATCTCACGGCGATTTATGGCGTTAAGGATTCCCTTGTCCGTGCAATTATTGCAGAAAAATAAGATTGTGTCTTCCTCGCGACAGTCCTTAACCTTGTTCATCGCAAGGAGGAATCTGGCCCAATAGTGATGTACTGTTTCCTGGGGCTCTTGCCTGATATGGGAAAGATCGCTTATGTTTGGGTGGGTGGGTGGAATTGAATCTGAACCCCTACCCGATCTGGGATCCAGGGGCCCAGGAGTTTCCAATTTTGGAAGTTCCGGTTCCGGGGTGTTACCCGCTAATCCTGGTCCGCTACCTAACTCTAAGTTTAGGGATTGGATGTTGTCCTCCCACGAACGGGCGTCCGGCTCGGAGAGCTCGGGAATCCGGACATAGTTGGTCCTCAAGATAGAGGAAAGGTCGCCGTATTGTTCCTCCACCACTGCAATATGATGGGTGACCGGTGGAGAGTTAATCTCCCTTTGATCGGGTTTAAGACCAATCCGATCATAGTCTGAAGCGACTCCCAAGGCGGAGATGCGATCCAAGAGCTCGTTTAAGGAGGCGAGCTCCATTGGATCCATCTGTTCGGCGAGTGCTGATTTGACGTGGAGGTTGTTTTCGATGACCCGAGAAGTCATCGTCGGTGCGGCGGCCGAACAGGCGGTCATGATGAACCCGCCTAGCCGGAGAGTTTGGCCGACAGCCAAAGCTCCCCCAACAGTAGTACCGTCTTTAAATACGAGACGAGACATCCTTCCTTCTGGCGACGGCACAGAGGAACTCTCAATGAAAGCACCAATGTCGGTGTCAAAACCGGTGGATCTCGGGTAGGGGGTCCCGAACTGTGCGTCAAAGGCAGATGGTAACAGGAGGCAGGGGACACGATGTTTTACCCAGGTTCGGGCCCTCTTGATGGAGGTAAAACCCTACGTCCTGCTTGATTAATATTGATGATATGGGTAGTACAAGAGTAGATCCACCACGAGATTAGAGAGGCTAAACCCTAGAAGCTAGCCTATGGTATGATTGTATGTTGTCCTACGGACTAAACCCTCCGGTTTATATAGACACTAGAGGGGCTAGGGTTACACAAGGTCGGTTACAAAGGAGGAGATATACATATTCGTATTGCCTAGCTTGCCTTCCATGCCAAGTAGAGTCCCACCCGTACACGAGACGAAGTCTTCAATCTTGTATCTTCATAGTCCAACAGTCTGGCCATAGGATATAGTCCGGCTGTCCGGAGACCCCCTAATCCAGGACTCCTTCAGGTCTTGATAACCCACAAGTATAGGGAATCAATTGTAGCCTCTTTCGATAAGTAAGAGTGTCGAACCCAACGAGGAGCTAAAGGTAGAACAAATATTCCCTCAAGTTCTATCGACCACCGATACAACTCTACGCACGCTTAATGTTTGCTTTACCTAGAACAAGTATGAAACTAGAAGTACTTTGTAGGTGTTGTTGGATAGGTTTGCAAGATAATAAAGAACACGTAAATAAAAAGTAGGGGCTGTTTAGATGAAGACACAACTAAGTTAGTTTTAGTAGAGAGCTTGTTGTCACACAAGAAATTTATTTGTCCCTAGGCAATCAATAACTAGACCGGTAATCAGTATTGCAATTTTATTTGAGGGAGAGGCATAAGCTAACACACTTTCTCTTCTTGGATCATATGCACTTATGATTGGAACTCTAGCAAGCATCTGTAACTACTAAAGATCATTAAGGTAAAACCCAACCATAGCATTAAAGCATCAAGTCCCCTTTATCCCATACGCAACAATCCCCTTACTCGGGTTTATGCTTCTGTCACTCAAGCAACCCACTATAAGCGAATCATGAACGTATTGCAACACCCTACAGCGGGAATCCCTCACGCTTGCGCGACACGAAGAGCACCATAGGACAACACCAATAATAAAACATGCAACTCAAACCAATCACGATCATCAATTAACCCATAGGACAAAACGGATCTACTCAAACATCATAGGATAGCCATACATCATTGGGAAATAATATATAGCATTAAGTGATACGTCTCCAACGTATATATAATTTTTGATTGCCCCATGCTATATTATCTACTGTTTTGGGCAATATTGGGCTTTATTATTCACTTTTATATTATTTTTGGGACTAACCTATTAACCGGAGGCCCGGCCCAGATTTGTTGTTTTATGCCTATTTCAGTGTTTCGAAGAAAAGGAATATCAGACGGAGTCGAAACGGAACGAAATCAACTGGAGAAGTTATTTTTGGAACAAAAGCCACCAGATAGACTTGGACTCCATGTCAGGAGATACGGGAGGTGCTCACGAGGGTGGGGGTGCCCCCCTAGGGCGCGCCCCCTGTCTCGTGGGGCCCCCGTGGCTCCTCCGACGTCCTCCATGCACCCATATATATCCATGCACCCTAAAACTTCCAGAACGCAACATAGATCGGGAGTTCCGCCGCCAGAAGCCTCCGTAGCCACCAAAAGTCAATCGGGACCCTGTTTCGGCACCCTGCCGGGGGGATCCCTCACCGGTGGCCATCTTCATCATCCCGGTGCTCTCCATGACAAGGAGGGAGTAGTTCTCCCTCGGGGATGAGGGTATGTACCAGTAGCTATGTGTTTGATCTCTCTCTCTCGTGTTCTTGATTTGGAACGATCTTGATGTATCGCGAGCTTTGCTATTATAGTTGGTTCCTATGTTTCTCCTCCCCCTCTTCTCTCTTGTAATGAATTGAGTTTCCCCTTTGGAGTTATCTTATTGGATTGATTCTTTAAAGATTTGAGAACACTTGATGTATGTCTTGCCGTGGATATCTGTGGTGACAATGGGATACCACGTGCCACTTGATGTATGTTTTGGTGACCAACTTGCGGGTTCATGAACCTATGCATAGGGGTTGGCACACGTTTTCGTCGTGATTCTCCGGTAGAAACTTTGGGGCACTCTTTGAGGTTCTATGTGTTGGTTGAATAGATGAATCTGAGATTGTGTGACGCATATCGTATAATCATACCCACGGATACTTGAGGTGACAATGGAGTATCTAGGTGACATTAGGGTTTTGGTTGATTTGTGTCTTAAGGTGTTATTCTAGTACGAACTCTAGGGCTGTTTGTGACACTTATAGGAATAGCCCACCGGATTGATTGGAAAGAATAACTTTGAGGTGGTTTCGTACCCTACCATAATCTCTTCGTTCGTTCTCCGCTATTAGTGACTTTGGAGTGACTCTTTGTTGCATGTTGAGGGATAGTTATGTGATCCAATTATGTTAGTATTGTTGAGGGAACTTACACTAGTGAAAGTATGAACCCTAGGCCCTATTTCCTATCATTGCAATACCGTTTACGCTCACTTTTATCACTTGCTACCTTGCTGTTTTTATTATTTCAGATTACAAATACTATTATCTACTATCCACATACCACTTGTATCACCATCTCTTCGCCGAACTAGTGCACCTATACAATTTACCATTGTATTGAGTGTGTTGGGGACACAAGAGACTCTTTGTTATTTGGTTGCAGGGTTGCTTGAGAGAGACCATCTTCATCCTACGCCTCCTACGGATTGATAAACCTTAGGTCATCCACTTGAGGGAAATTTTCTACTGTCCTACAAACCTCTGCACTTGGAGGCCCAACAACGTCTACAAGAAGAAGGTTGTGTAGTAGACATCAAGATCTTTTCTGGCGCCGTTGCCGGGGAGGCAAGGAAAGCGGCACTAACACACCCCGTCAACTAAGCTCTTTTCTGGCGCTGTTGCCGGGGAGGTTAATGCTTGAAGGTATATCTTTAGATCTTGCAATCGAGTCTTTTAGTTTCTTGTTTTATCACTAGTTTAGTTTATAAAAGAAAACTATAAAAAATGGAATTGAGCTTGTCTCATACACTTCACCTTTTTAATATCTTTCGTGAGTATGATGGAAAGGATAATTGTGCTCAAGTGCTAGAAGAAGAAATCTATAAAATGTTTGGCACTAAATATTTGAATGATGAGCATGATTGCAATGTTGTTAGTATGAATTCCTTGAATATCCATGATGCTAATGATATGAAAAGCCACAAGCTTGGGGAAGCTATGTTTGATGAAGATGATATTTTTTTGTCCCCCAAGTTTTGATGAGCAAATTTATTATGATGAAAGCATGCCTCCTATCTATGATGATTATTGTGAGGACACGTATGCTTTAAATAACAATAATAACAATGAACCTTGTCATCTTGATCTTAATTTTCAATCTCATGATAGTTATTTTGTTGAGTTTGCTCCCACTATTATTCATGAGAAGAATTTTGCTTGTGTGGAGAGTAGTAAATTTTCTATGCTTGTAGATCATGAAAATAATGCTTTAGGGGCTGGTTATATTGTTGAATTCATTCATGATGCTACTGAAAATTATTATGAGGGAGGAACATATGCTTGTAGGAATTGCAATAATATCAAGTTTCCTCTCTATGTGCTTAAAGTTTTGAAGTTATGCTTGCTTTACCTTCCTATGCAAGTTGATTCTTGTTCCCACAAGTTGTTTGCTCACAAAATCCCTATGCATAGGAAGTGGGTTAGACTTAAATGTGCTAGTCATATTCTTCATGATGCTCTCTTTATGTTTCAATTCTTATCCTTTATGCGAGCATCATTGAAATCATCATGCCTAGCTAGAGGCATTAAATGATAGCGCTTGTTGGGAGGCAACCCAACTTTATTTTTATTCCTTGCTTTTTGCTCCTGTTTAGTAATAAATAATTCATCTAGCCTCTGTTTAGATGTGGTTTGATGCTTTTAATTCGTGTTTGTGCCAAGTAGAACCTTTGGAAAGACTTGGGGAAAGTCTTGTTGATCATGCTGTCAAAAACAGAAACTTTAGCGCTCACGAGAATTGCTGCCATTTTTATTTGGAGAGTTATATTTAGTTAATTCTTTTTTAAGATGATTAATAGATAAATTCCTCAGGTCCGGAAATTGATTTGAGAATTTTATGAGTTCCAGAAGTATATGTTTGATCCACATTACTACAGACTGTTCTGTTTTTGACAGATTCTGTTTTTCATGTGTTGTTTACTTATTTTGATAAATCTATGGCTAGTAAAATAGTTTATAAACCATAGAGAAGTTGGAATACAGTAGGTTTAACACCAATATAAATAAAGAATGAGTTCATTACAGTACCTTGAAGTGGTGATTTATTTTCTTATACTAACGGAGCTTACGAGTTTTCTGTTAAGTTTTGTGTTGTGAAGTTTTCAAGTTTTGGGTAAAGATTCGATGGACTATGGAATAAGGAGTGGAAAGAGCCTAAGCTTGGGGATGCCCAAGGCACCCCAAGGTAATATTCAAGGATAACCAAGCGTCTAAGCTTGGGGATGCCCCGGAAGGCATCCCCTCTTTCGTCTTCGTTCATCGGTAACTTTACTTGGAGCTATATTTTTATTCGCCACATGATATGTGTTTTGCTTGGAGTGTCATTTTATTTTATTTAGTTTTGCTTGCTGTTTGAATAAAATACCAAGATCTGAAATTATTAAATGTTAGAGAGTCTTCACATAGTTGCATAATTATTCAACTACTCATTGATCTTCACTTATATCTTTCGGGGTAGTTTGTCGTTTGCTCTAGTGTTTCACTTATACCCTTTAGAGCATGGTGGTAGTTTTATTTTGAAGAAATAGATGAACTCTCATGCTTCACTTATATTATTTTGAGAGTCTTGATAGCATGGTAATTTTCTTAAAATCCTAATATGCTAGGTATTCAAGAATAATAAAATTCTCTTATGAGTGTGTTGAATAATAAGAGAAGTTTGATACTTGATGATTGTTTTGAGATATGGAGATAGTGATATTAGAGTCATGCTAGTTGAGCGGTTATGAATTTGGGAAATACTTGTGTTGAAGTTTGTGATTCTCGTAGCATGCACGTATGGTGAACCGTTTTGTGATGAAGTCGGAGCATGATTTATTTATTGATTGTCTTCCTTATGAGTGGCGGTCGGGGACGAGCGATGGTCTTTTCCTACCAATCTATCCCCCTAGGAGCATGTGCGTAGTGCTGAGGTTTTTGATGACTTGTAGATTTTTGCAATAAGTATGTGAGTTCTTTATGACTAATGTTGAGTCCATGGATTATATGCACTCTCACCCTTCCATCCTTGCTAGCCTCTTCGGTACTGTGCATTGCCCTTTCTCACATCGAGAGTTGGTGCAAACTTCGCCGGTGCATCCAAACCCCGTGATATGATACGCTTTGTCACACATAAACCTCCTTATATCTTCCTCAAAACAGCCACCATACCTACCTATTATGGCATTTCCATAGCCATTCCGAGATATATTGCCATGCAACTTTCCATCATTCCGTTCATCATGACACGCATCATCATTGTCATATTGCTTTGCATGATCATGTAGTTGACATCGTATTTGTGGCAAGGCCACCGTTCATAATTCTTTCATACATGTCACTCTTGATTCATTGCATATCCCGGTACACCGCCGGAGGCATTTATATAGAGTCATACTTTGTTCTAGTATCGAGTTGTAATCATTGAGTTGTAAATAAATAGAAGTGTGATGATCATCATTCAATAGAGCATTGTCCCAAAAAAAGGCCAAATAAAAAAACGAAGAAAGGCCAAATAAATAAAAAAAGGGACAATGCTACTATCCTTTTTCCACACTTGTGCTTCAAAGTAGCACCATGTTCTTCATATAGAGAGTCTCTTGAGTTATCACTTTCATATACTAGTGGCAATTTTCATTATAGAACTTGGCTTGTATATTCCAACAATGGGCCTCCTCAAGTGCCCTAGGTCTTCGTGAGCAAGCAAGTTGGATGCACGCCCACTAGTTTCTTTTGTTGAGCTTTCATACATTTATAGCTCTAGTGCATCCATTGCATGGCAATCCCTACTCCTTGCATTAACATCAATCGATGGACATGTCCATAGCCCATGTATTATCCTCGTTGATGTGAGACTTTCTCCTTTTTTGTCTTCTCCACATAACCCCCTCATTATTCTATTCCACCCATAGTGCTATATCCATGGCTCACGCTCATGTATTGCGTGAAGGTTTATAAGTTTGAGATTACTAAAGTATGAAACAATTGCTTGGCTTGTCATCGGGGTTGTGCATGATTTAAATATTTTGTGTGGTGAAGATGGAGCATAGCCAGACTATATGATTTTGTAGGGATAGCTTTCTTTGGCCATGTTATTTTGAGAAGACATAATTTCTTAGTTAGTATGCTTGAAGTATTATTATTTCTATGTCAATATGAACTTTTGTCTTGAATCTTATGGATCTGAATATTCTTGCCACAATTAAGAAGAATTACTTTGAAATTATGCCAACTAGCATTCCACATCAAAAATTATCTTTTTTATCATTTACCTACTCGAGGACGAGCAGGAATTAAGCTTGGGGATGCTTGATACGTCTCCAACGTATCTATAATTTTTGATTGCTCCATGCTATATTATCTACTGTTTTGGGCAATATTGGGCTTTATTATCCACTTTTATATTATTTTTGGGACTAGCCTATTAACCGGAGGCCCAGCCCAGATTTGTTGTTTTATGCCTATTTCAGTGTTTCGAAGAAAAGGAATATCAGACGGAGTCAAAACGGAACGAAATCAACTGGAGAAGTTATTTTTGGAACAAAAGCCACTAGATAGACTTGGACTCCACGTCAGGAGATACGGGAGGTGCTCATGAGGGTGGGGGTGCCCCCCTAGGGCGCGCCCCCTGTCTCGTGGGGCCCCCGTGGCTCCTCCGACGTCCTCCATGCACCCATATATATCCATGCACCCTAAAACTTCCAGAACGCAACATAGATCGGGAGTTCCGCCGCCAGAAGCCTCCGTAGCCACCAAAAGTCAATCGGGACCCTGTTTCGGCACCCTGCCGGGGGGATCCCTCACCGGTGGCCATCTTCATCATCCCGGCGCTCTCCATGACAAGGAGGGAGTAGTTCTCCCTCGGGGCTGAGGGTATGTACCAGTAGCTATGTGTTTGATCTCTCTCTCTCGTGTTCTTGATTTGGAACGATCTTGATGTATCGCGAGCTTTGCTATTATAGTTGGTTCCTATGTTTCTCCTCCCCCTCTTCTCTCTTGTAATGAATTGAGTTTCCCCTTTGGAGTTATCTTATTGGATTGATTCTTTAAAGATTTGAGAACACTTGATGTATGTCTTGCCGTGGATATCTGTGGTGACAATGGGATACCACGTGCCACTTGATGTATGTTTTGGTGGCCAACTTGCCGTGGATATCTGTGGTTGGCACACGTTTTCATCATGATTCTCCGGTAGAAACTTTGGGGCACTCTTTGAGGTTCTATGTGTTGGTTGAATAGATGAATTTGAGATTGTGTGACGCATATCGTATAATCATACCCACGGATACTTGAGGTGACAATGGAGTATCTAGGTGACATTAGGGTTTTGGTTGATTTGTGTCTTAAGGTATTATTCTAGTACGAACTCTAGGGCTGTTTGTGACACTTATAGGAATAGCCCACCGGATTGATTGGAAAGAATAACTTTGAGGTGGTTTCGTACCCTACCATAATCTCTTCGTTCGTTCTCCGCTATTAGTGACTTTGGAGTGACTCTTTGTTGCATGTTGAGGGATAGTTATGTGATCCAATTATGTTAGTATTGTTGAGGGAACTTACACTAGTGAAAGTATGAACCCTAGGCCCTATTTCCTATGATTGCAATACCGTTTACGCTCACTTTTATCACTTTCTACCTTGCTGTTTTTATTATTTCAGATTACAAATACTATTATCTACTATCCACATACCACTTGTATCTTTGCCGAACTAGTGCACCTATACAATTTACCATTGTATTGAGTGTGTTGGGGACACAAGAGACTCTTTGTTATTTGGTTGCAGGGTTGCTTGAGAGAGACCATCTTCATCCTATGCCTCCTACGGATTGATAAACCTTAGGTCATCCACTTGAGGGAAATTTGCTACTGTCCTACAAACCTCTGCACTTGGAGGCCCAACAACGTCTACAAGAAGAAGGTTGTGTAGTAGACATCATTAAGCACCATGTTTAAGTAGAGATTGTAGCGGGTAAAAGAGGGGTTACACTGCTGCATAGAGGGGGGAAGAGTTGGTGATGATGGCGGTGAAGTTGTTGGTGTAGATTGCAGTGATGATGATGGCCCCGGTGGCGTTCCGGTGCCATTGGAAGAGAGGGGAGAGAGCCCCCCTTATTCTTCTTCTTCTTCTTCCTTGACCTTCTCCCTATATGGGAGAAGGGTTTCCCCTCTGGTCCTTGGTCTCCATGGCATGGGAGGGGCGAGAGCCCCTCCGAGATTGGATCTGTCTCTTTGTTTCTGCTCTCCCAGATCTCGCCTTTCACCGTTTCTTATATTCCCGGATATCCATAACTCTGATTGCATTGAAATTTGAACATGATTTTTATCCGGATATTAGATTTCTTGCCGCGAAATAAGGGCAACAACCGCCTTACGGGGTGTCCACGAGGGTCAGGGGCGCGCCCCCTGCCTCGTGGACCCCTCGGGCATCGTCTCGCGTTGATTCCACTTCCCAAAATTCACATATATTCCAAAAAATCTCCATCAGTTTTTATCCCGTTTGGACTCCGTTTGATATGGATTCTCTGCGAAACAAAAAACATGCAGCAAACAGGAACTCACACTGGGCACTGGATCAATATGTTAGTCCCAAAAATAGTATAAAAAGTTGCCAAAAGTATGTAAAACTTGTAGAATATTGGCATGGAACAATCAAAAATTATAGATGCGATGGAGACGTATCACTCCACCTATTGGCCCCTCCAGTGAACCTCTTCTCCAAAACATTGCCCCTAGGAGGGAGACTGGCACCAAAGTCTCCATCATCATCAGATCTGGGAGACTCTGATCTAGGGTTTCCCCCAGAACAACTGCCACTTGGAGGAAGAGGGGCACGCCATCTGCAACTGCATGTGCAACCAAGCAGTGCCCACCGCCACATAACTCTCATGATGATGCCATAGCGCCGTCGCCGCCCTAGGGTTTTCACCCTAGAGACCATGGGGTGAGAAAGGGTAGAGCTGACCCGAACGACGTCTATAGGAAGAAAAACAGCACCCTTGGGGGCCATCGTCATCGCGGCCTTCAGGTCCCGACCAAGGAACTATTCTTCGTCCAACCCAGTGACCAGCTAGCAGCGCGACATTGTCCGGTAAGATGGAGTGCACGCAACATGGGTTGGAGGAAGAAGCAGCTCGACATCATCGGCTGTTGCCCCGGCACCACCCCGCCTGTGAATCACCGGCCACCCGATCCAATCCCCAGCAGCTCGCCCACCCCGCCACGCCACCGGACAGGGAGGCCATCCTAGGGCATGCCGCCCCTGATCCAGGGCCCTCCACCCTAGATCGAGAAGGGCATTGCCAGGCTGCCAACCCTGCTGCCATGTCTACCCCTGGGACACCGGCCGACCGTCGCGCCGCCATTGTCTCAGAGCACCTTGGTCCAGATCGGCGCCGCCGCGATCTAGATCAGGACCAAACCCTCGAGCCAAGGCGGCCAACGCCACGCTATGGCCCTTGAGAGGGAGCAATACCTCCTTCACCGACAAAGGGCGAAGGGGAAGGAGGGGGTACCGATGATTGGGGTTGGGGCCCCTCAGTCGCCCGTGCGGGAGTGGGCGACGAAGGGGAGGGGAGGTGAGTTGAGCCAACCAAGAATGCACTTGTTTTAAGGTGGTTTTCACTACGTTCTCTATTAAGTACGACGCTCCCGATTCTGTCAAATTTGAATTCAAATATGATGAAAAATAGACCAGTTTATATTCAGATAGGAAACTTGAGAGAAGAGATGTGCACTCGGAGCTCAACATGGCAAGTGTTAATTTGTTTGGCCTACATAAGAAAGGGCTTTCAATAACCTCCTCAAGTCACCCCTACATGCGACTGGGGGCGCAGGGGTGGGAGGCCTGCAAAGCCTCATGTTCCCAGTGAACGGGAGGCGGGGCTCCTTGCGATGGAGTGACGGTGGTCGGCAGCACCTACTATGCGAGACTTTGGGCAACGGGTAGAGGATATCAACAATGGTGGTGTGTCCTGGCACATGAAGTGTGTGGCGACAGTTCGATGACCAGCGAAGTGGCTGCCCGCATTATTGATTTTTATTCCCTGTCGTCATGGTGTTTCACAATGTACCAACCGTATAGTGTGTTCCAACGTGATTGTGTGCCCCTAGCTAGGAACAGCTTTTTGGCATCCTTTGT
Organism: Triticum urartu; assembly: GCF_003073215.2. Classification (NCBI taxonomy): domain Eukaryota; kingdom Viridiplantae; phylum Streptophyta; class Magnoliopsida; order Poales; family Poaceae; genus Triticum; species Triticum urartu. The sequence goes on along the minus strand of NC_053024.1, from coordinate 129,979,489 downwards.
ATGTGTATCGAACCGCTTTATATCCCGCGCACCCCTTAGGTGAGTTGTCACCTTGTCTTCGCATGAGTTCTCGCCAAGAACCATAAGAAATATTTTGCATTGTAGGATCATTAGTATATCTAGATGGGGTGAATAGACTACAAGGACTCTTTTCCAAGTTTTAAAGATCTTGACAGTTTTAAGATTTTCTATGTGTAGCCTACAAACATCCTACAGAAGAAAGTCTACAAGAATATGGCAACAGATGACAATAACTTGCATATGTAAAGAGTAAATGTTAGAGAACACAAGCACTTGTTGGCTTTATAGATTTTTTTTTCTTCCCATTTTTTGGATAACTGGTGTTATCCTACTTTGCATTGATGGAGGCTTCCAACCACTAAGGTTCTAAGACTCTTAAGATCTCAGTTCTGAGATCCCTGAGTCCACGAAGGACTACACCCACAAAGGGCCTGCAAAGGAGCAACCAACCTATGACATTATGGCATACAACCACAAAGGTCTAGCCTCACTTGGGACAGATCTTCACAAAGTAGGCGATCTTCAGGCCTCGTACAAACTTCTTGGTTCTTTCACACCTTGAAGGATCACAAGAACACCTAACTGATCTAGGAGGGGCACACCCTCTAAAATTCACAAGATTGTGGTTGCTTAGGGATGAATGTATTGCTCTTGAGCTTTAAAGGATAATCTCCTCCACACTGAAAACCTCTTAAGATATGACTTTTGATTGGAGAGGTGCGAGTGAAAATCAAGGAGGAAGATTAGAGATCAAAGGAGTGGCTTGAGTATTGGTGAAGAAAACCTTTGAACTTAGCACAAGAAGGTGAAGTTCTATCTTAGAAAACATGATATGAGCTTTGAGTGAACTAATGATATAGGTGGGGCTATATATAGGATGGAAACAAAAAATCTAATCATTACACACTTTTTTAGAAAATCTAGGAGGTCCTTAAGGTTTAGTACATAATGGTCGAACAAAGCTAAAGGTGGCTGTCATGGTTCTAAGCCTGACAGTAGAATAGGGGGGTAGGAATGTAGAGGCAAGATCCTAGCTATGGAGGAGTTGTACACGCGAGTTTTATGAGTTCAGTCCCTTCTCGGAGGAAGTAACAGCCCTACGTCTCGGAGCCCGGAGGCGGTCGGCTGGATATATGCGTGTGAATTACAAAGGGTGCAAACCTTTGTCCCAAAGGAGGGGGGTGGCTTATATAGAGTGTGCCAGGACCCCATCTCCCCTCCGTTACACAGGGTTCAATGTTCATAAAGGATGAGCGTTACTGGTAACGTCCGAAGTAAAGTGCTATAAATGACCATAAAGCTATGACTTAAATCCCGGCCGTTGTGGAGTGAGTGGCTTCACATCTTCTGGTGGTCGAGTGGTTATTCGCATGGTCGAGTGAACATAACTTCATGGTCGAGTGCATGATGGTTTCTCTTCGACTGCTTATGTTTCTTTTAGAGATGTCCTTGGGGAGGGTATCTTGGACAGATCCATGACCCTACCCTAGGTACATAGCTTCGTCATTAGCCCCCGAATGGATCAGGGTTTGAGTGGGGAAGGAGTTGAGAACACTTCCGACTCATTCTTCGTGTTGTGAGTATAACTTGTTCTGAAGCCATGAACTGAGGAGACAACGTCAACTTCTTTTTCAGTCGCCTTGGTCCATTCTTGGTTTTTGCCGAGTGAATTTTCATGGTAGAATTCCGAATGATAATGTAGAGGACGTTTTCAGTCTGACAAGTTGCCCTTCTCTCCGCAGATTTCGCGGGATTCGAATTTTGGGAAGCGCGCCGGACGGGCGAGGCCGTGGTAATCGGGACGGATTAGGCAGGTCACCTCGATCTCCACGCCACCTTTTTTGCCACGTATTGCGCGCGCGACTGTTGCGAGATTTGTTTAGATCGTCTAGGCCTACCAGTCAGTCACTCGGGGAATGACCTTATAAAAGGCACCGGACCGGGTCTCTGCACCGTGTGCTCCCATTCTCTTTTCTTCCTCCGACCTCTCCACCACGCTCGCTTCTGCTCTCGTCGCCGAACCCTTGCTCAAACTCGGTCCGCCGTCATGGGAAAAGAGAAGACGGTGGCGCTGGAGCGCGCGAAGAAGGCGACCGCGAAGGCAAAGGGCAAGCGGACCAGCCGGGGCGGATCCTCGTCGAGATCCGTCCTGCCGCCGGGCTGGATCCAGGGCAACTGGATCCGCTCGACGATCAGCCAGGACGACCTCGACGACCTGGTGGAGGGGGGACTGATCCCCCACAAATCGGCGCGGTCCCGGGGGACAAGACCGAGCCGCAGCCAAGGGAGGGTGAGTGCGTTCTCCCTTGCCACCCACGTCGATCGCGGATTTTCTCAGCCTCCCCATCCTTTCTTTCAGGGATTTTTGAACTTCTTCGGGGCTCAGCTCCACCACTTCACTCCAAACACCATAGTCTATTTGGCTACTTTTGTGTCAATGTGTGAAAATTTCTTGGGCTGTCGACCGCACTGGGGCCTCTTCAAACATATCTTCACCTGTCACTCCCAGTCGGTCAAAAAGGCCAATCCAAGTGATGAGAGGATGCACATGATCCAGATGTGCGGGGGCCTGGGGATCCAGATGAGGAACAAGAGCACCTTCCCGGCGATGATCCTTCCCGACTCGGTCCGCGGCTGGCAGTCGACTTGGTTTTACTGCAAGGATCAGTCGACCCCGGGTCAGTCGACTAGACTTCCTCCCTTTTCCTTGGCTCGAGTGGAGAAGCCCTCCTCCTTGAAGGTGGTTCCCGAAGAGAAGGCGCAGGTCAAGGTGCTGGTCGAGCGGGTCGTCCAACTCATCCATGACGGGGTGACTGGGATGGACCTGCTGGAGGTCTTTCTCGGTCGACGCATCCAACCGCTTCAGGCCCGTGATCATCGGATGTGGATGTACTCTGGACTCGAGGACTCCACTCGGATCCACCCGGAGGACGACAGTGAGGACATCTTGGAGAAGTGGCTGATGGGAATCACCAGCAACAAAGACAACCCCCGGGGGTCTAGGAGGGTGATTCCATTCGACCACTCGCGCCAGCCGGAGCAGGTATGATTCTGTTTTACCAACTATCTTTCTGATTCACTGTGTGACACCTTGTTGATGGTCGACTGTACTCCTTTTGCTCGTTGTTCTTTCAGGCTCTCATTGACATGTACTCGATGCCCAACGGAGTGCAGGAGCAAGACGTCGAGGAGGGGGCGAGCGGGGGCGAGAGCGGCGAGTGGCACTCGGATGTAGAGGAGGACGAGGAGAGCGACGACTCGAGCGATGACAAAGAAGTCGACTCGCCTCCTCACAGAGAGAGGAGATCCAAGCACGCACACGACCCGGCGAGCAGCTTGGATCTGGCGACCGCGCCGACTGGGCAGTCTTCGAAGCGCTCCCGGACGTCTTCCCCAGCGCCGATTGAGAAGGCCCCAAAGCAGCCCAAGGTTGTGCCGCCTCCAGCTCCAAAAGCACCGAAGGCCACCTCCTCCAAACTGCCCAAGGCTTTGCCCAGGATCAAAGTGACCGTCCCTACCATCTCCGGGTAATCATCTGACTTGTTCTTTTCGTCGACTCGAGCTACAAAATGTAACCGACTGGGTACGGACACTTGTAGTGCTGCTACATCGGGAACCTCTTCCCTCCAGTATCGAGACGAGGAGATGGAAGACGCGGTTACCTCCAACCCAGGTAGAAACTCTTATGATCTTGTTCTTGATTACTTGGTCGATTTCATTCTAGTGGTTCACTTGGGGTCGACTGATCTGTCTTGCAGCTCCACCCAACGTCATCGATCTTCCAGATGACGATGAAGATGTGGCTCTTAAGCCCAGGAAGAGCAAAAAGGTAGCAGCTGGCAAGATGTCTCAGCAAGGGCCAACAGCAACACCACCCGTCCGTCAATCTGAAGACGCGGGCAGGGCCTCTGTAACCTTCGCTGCACCCTTGTCGAGTGAACACCCCGCCCCGTCGACTGCACCGGTGATTCCTTCAGTCGTCCAACTCCACGCCGCGGAGCTCCAAACTGCCACACCTGAGTCGTCTGCTCTCTTTTTCACCAGCTACCCCGTTCCGGACAACCAGTCGGAAGTGGCTGCGGAAGCCATCCGTCAGGCTAACGTGATGATGGAGCGGATGAAGATGGCGCATGAGAATATCCAGGCTGCTTATGACGCCAGTGCTGCTCTCCAGGCCAATTTCCAGGTAAGTAGACTTTCAACTGATCTTGTTCTATCAGGATATGCTACCCGAAAAATTTTCTTCTATACAATCTCCTGTTGTTTGCGTCGAATCTGTACACCCGCTGGGTGTTTTGTTGTCTTTGGTGTTTGCGCTCTTCCACTCGGTCTGGGCGAGTAGGATCTGAACCGGTGGGGGCATGCTAAGTGCACCCACTGGGTGTAGTCCCCGAGATCGCAGTCGACTGCTTGCAGTCGACTGGGGTCTGAGTTCTTTTCCTTTCTTTTCTTCCACTCGACCCGGGCGGACCGGTCGAATGGGATCTGAACCAGTGGGGGCACGTCAACTGCACCCGCTGGGTGTAGTCCCCGAGACCACATTCGACTGCGTGCAGTCGGTTGGGGTCTTAAGTGACCTCTTTAGGTTTTATCCACTCGGAAGTGAACAACCTTTGATCTTGTCGATTGACATGTCTTTTGCCTTCTGTAGAAATCTTGTACTCTCATTTCCAAGTTTGCTGAACTTGAGCAGAAGCAAAGGCAACTCAACCTCGACTTGGAGTTGGACCAGCAGAATCTGAAGAAAGCTCAAGACGAAGCTGCTGGTATGGAAGGTAACTGCCTGTCGACTGTCTTTTTAAAACATTTCTTCGAGCTCTTTGTCTGATCCGATTGCTTCTTTTGCAGAGAAAATGAAGTTGGCTCTGGAGAAGAAGGACTCGGACCTCGCCGCTGCACAGAAGGAAGCCCAAGATAAAACTGCCCTTGCAGACCAGAAGCTGGCTTCAGTCGAAGCACTGGAAGGGGAGGTGACCAAGCTGAAGTGCTGTCTCAACAAGTCTAACCGAGAGGTGAGTCGTCTGAAGAAGGACAAAATTACCCTGAATGAAAAGTTGGAGTCTGCGGTCCACAAGAGGAATGACACGGAGGCTTATCTGAGAACTCTCGCCAAGAAGCTTTATCTTATGCTGGGAGGTATTTCTTTTAAACCGACTGTGTTGATGCTTGCGAACGGATCCTGTCCGGTCAACTCACTAATTTTTGGCTGCAGAATTCTGCCAAGACTTTGACGAGGAAACTGGAAAGGTCGAGACGGGTCTAGACCCTATCGCTTCTCCAGTTTGCGACAAAACTGCAATGAACGTGCTCCGAATGGAGTCCCGTCTCGCCAGCGTCACAAGCTACCTCGCGCGCCTGAAGGAGGCAGTCTCACGAGTCGACTCATTGCTCTGGCCAAGGGCGACGCTTCAAAATGACCTGGAATCCCTGATGGCTCGACTCAACGAGATCCCTGACCGAGTGCAGGAATGTAAGAAGTCCTCCGCCTGGTGTGCTGCTGACATGGCGATGTCCTTGGTGCGAGTCCACTACAAGGAAGCTCGTGAAGACAAGCTGGCGGTGATCAAGGTCGCTAACACCAAAAGGCATGACTTCCTGTCCTTCATGGAGACTTTCATCGCTGCTGCCACTTGGATCGTGGATGGGATCAACCTGGACGAATTTGTCGAGCCTGCCAGCCCTCCTCCTGCCGAGTGAACAAACTTATGAGACTTGAATCTGCTTTAAATTTGCCTCAGAATGCCGAGTGGTTTCTGTAACCGTTAAACTCCTTCGGGCTTGATGCTCAAATACTTTTGCTTTGCTGCTTGGAACTTTAGGATTTATCCGAATTTGGTTTATTTCCGAATATGCTTTGCGTTTTTCCTTCAAGTGGATTTGTCCTTTGCTATGAATAATCCTTGTGCTTGAGATGTAGCTTTGAGGTGGAAGGTTGCAGTCGACCTGCACCTCGCCGTCCTTGCAGATAGGGATGGAGCGCACATTGTACTTGTGTCGTAGCTCCGAAGGAGAAGGTTGCAGTCGACCTGCACCTCGTCGTCCTTATGGATAGGGATGGAGCGCACATTGTAGTTGTGTCGTAGCTCCGAAGGAGAAGGTTGCAGTTGACCCGCACCTCGTCGTCCTTGCGGATAGGGATGGAGCACACATTGTACTTGTGGCGTAGCTCCGAAGGAGAAGGTTGCAGTCGACCTGCACCTCGTCGTCCTTGCAGATAGGGATATGTTTCGAACTTAGGAGAGTACTGGACTGCAGCTAAGCCCGCGAGTGGGAGGATTGCTCTCCACTCGGTAGGATTTTTTCAAACTTAGGCGAGTACCGGACTGCAGCTAAGCCCCCGAGTGAGAGGATTGCTCTCCACTCGGTAGGATTTTTCAAACTTAGGCGAGTACTGGACTGTAGCTAAGCCCCCGAGTGGGAGGATTGCTCTCCACTCGGTATGATTTTTTCAAACTTAGGCAAGTACTGGACTGCAGCTAAGCCCCCAAGTGGGAGGATTGCTCTCCACTCAGTAGGATTTTTTCAAACTTAGGCGAGTACTGGACTGCAGCTAAGCCCCCAAGTGGGAGGATTGCTCTCCACTCGGTAGGATTTTTTCAAACTTAGGCGAGTACTGGACTGCAGCTAAGCCCCCGAGTGGGAGGATTGCTCTCCACTCGGTAGGATTTTTTCAAACTTAGGCGAGTACTGGACTGCAGCTAAGCCCCCGAGTGGGAGGATTGCTCTCCACTCGGTAGGATTTTTTCAAACTTAGGCGAGTACTGGACTGCATCTAAGCCCCCCGAGTGGGAGGATTGCTCTCCACTCGGTAGGATTTTTTCAAACTTAGGCGAGTACTGGACTGTGGCTAAGCCCCCGAGTGGGAGGATTGCTCTCCACTCAGTAGGATTTTTTCAAACTTAGGCGAGTACTGGACTGCAGCTAAGCCCCCCGAGTGGGAGGATTGCTCTCCACTCGGTAGGATTTTTCAAACTTAGGCGAGTACTGGACTGCAGCTAAGCCCCCGAGTGGGAGGATTGCTCTCCACTCGGTAGGATTTTTTTGAAACTTAGGCGAGTACCGGACTGCAGCTAAGTCTCTGAGTGAGAGAACTTAGGCGAGTACTGGACTGCAGCTAAGCCCCCGAGTGGGAGGATTGCTCACCACTCGGTAGGATTTTCTTTCGAGCTTAGGCGAAACGGATTCGCAGCTAAGCCTCCCGAGTGAGAGGCTTGCTCATCAGTCGGTAGGATTTTCTTTCGAACTTAGGCGAAACGGATTCGCGACTAAGCCCACCCACTGGGCGATTTCAGAGGTAAATAAGAACAACAACAATCGTACAAGAGGACTGTAAAGCTCTTGTCTTTGGTAAACAAATTAGAAAGGTGTTTCTTATTACATTTTATTCGAACGAGTGCTTAAGTATAAAAGGGGCGGAGCAGCTCCGCGTTCCAAGCCCGTGGCTCGTCTTTCTGATGCTCAACACTGTAAAGATGGTATGCTCCATTGTGGAGAACTTTGGTGATGATGAAGGGGCCTTCCCAAGCCGGGGCGAGCTTGTGTGGTTTATGTTGATCCACTCGAAGAACCAGGTCCCCCTCTTGAAAGGTTCGGCCCCTCACGTTCCTGGCGTGGAATCGACGCAAGTCTTGCTGATAAATGGTCGACCGGATCAAGGCCATCTCTCTTTCCTCCTCTAAGAGATCGACTGAATCCTGTCGGGCCTGCTCTACTTCTTCTTCAGAGAAGAGCTCGACTCAGGGCGCATTGTGGAGCAGGTCACTCAGCAGAACAGCTTCGGCTCCATAGACCAAGAAGAAAGGAGTTCGTCCAGTCGATCGATTGGGAGTTGTCCTCAAACCCCACAGAACTGACGGAAGTTCATCGACCCAAGCGCCTGCTGCGTGTTTGAGGTCACGCATCAGTCAGGGTTTTAATCCTTTGAGAATCAGGCCATTAGCTCTTTCTGCTTGTCTGTTCGACTGCGGGTGAGCGACTGAAGCATAGTCGACTCGCGTGCCTTGAGAAGCGCAAAAAGCTCTAAACTCGTCGGAATCGAAGTTCGACCCGTTGTCCGTGATGATGCTGTGTGGAACTCCATATCTGAATGTCAATTCTATGATAAAACTGACAGCGGTGCTGGCTTCGAGACTCTTGATAGGTTTAGCTTCGATCCATTTGGTAAACTTGTCGACTGCCATGAGCACATGAGTGAAGACGCTCCTACCAGTTCTCAGTGGTCCAACCATATCCAAACCCCAAACAGCAAAGGGCCAGACGAGAGGAATGGTCTTCAGGGCTGACGCTGGCTTGTGAGACATGTCCGAGTAAAACTGGCAGCCGTCACATCTGTCGACTATATCTTTCGCCATTTCATTTGCTCGCGGCCAATAGAACCCGGCTCGGTATGCTTTAGCCACGATGGCCCGGAGGACGCATGGTGGCCATAGGTCCCCGAGTGGATGTCGTTGAGGATCATTCGACCTTCTTCTGGCGTTATGCATCTCTGACCGACTCCAGTCACGCTTTCCCTGAACAGTTGTCCTCTTATCACAGTAAAGGCCTTGGATTGACGGATGATCTGCCGAGCCTCTTCTTCGTCTTCTGGGAGTTCTTTTCTGAGGATGTACGCAACGTACGGCACTGTCCAGTCGGGTGTGATGACCAGAACCTCCATGATTAGGCCGACCACTGCTGGGACCTCGACTTCAGTCGGATCTGAGGTGCTCTTAGGCTGCGGGGGCTCTTCAGTAAAAGGATCTTCTTGAACGGTCGGTGTGTGAATATGTTCCAAAAACACATTGTTGGGAATGGCTTCTCTCTTGGAACCTATCTTTGCCAAGTCATCGACTGCTTGATTTTTCAGTCGGGGTATGTGATGGAGCTCTAACCCCTCAAACTTCTTTTCCAACTTTCTCACCGCGTTGCAGTAACCAGTCATGGCTGGGCTTCTGATGTCCCACTCCTTCATCACTTGATTGACTACCAAATCTGAGTCGCCATAGACCATAAGGCGACAAACGCCGAGTGAGATGGCCATATGTAACCCATACAGGAGTGCTTCATATTCAGCTTCATTATTGAGGAATCAAAGTGAATCTGGAGGACATATCTGAGCTTGTCTCCTCGGGGGGATACCAGAACCACCCCAGCACCGGAACCATTTTCAGCATTTTGGATCCATCAAAGAACATGGTCCAGTGCTCCGATTGAACTTGAGTCGACAGTTGTTGTTCAATCCACTCGGCGAGGAAATCTGCTATTGTTTGGGACTTAATAGCTTTCTTTGCCTCGAACTTGATATCTAAGGGAAGGAGTTCAATCGCCCATTTTGCCACTCGACCAGTTGCATCTCTGTTGTGCATAATCTCTGACAATGGAGCGTCGCTGACGACTGTAACAGAGTGATCAGAGAAATAGTGTGCAACCTTCTTTGTGGTCATGTAAATTCCATAAATGAGCTTCTGATAGTGCGGATATCTCTGCTTTGACGGAGTCAGAACTTTAGAAATATAATAAACTGGGCGCTGAACTTTATAGGCTTTTCCCTCTTCTTCCCGCTCGACCATAAGTACTGTACTGACGACTTGTCCAGTGGCTGCTATATAAAGTAGTAAAGGCTCTTTGTTGATTGGGGCAGCAAGCACTGGCTGGGTGGAAAGCAGGGCTTTTAGCTCTGCAAATGCTGCATCAGCTTCAGGAGTCCACTCGAACTTATCTGATTTCTTCATCAGTCGGTAAAGAGGCAGTGCCTTTTCACCGAGGCGAGAAATGAATCGACTTAGGGCGGCCAAACAACCAGTAAGCTTCTGGACATCGTGCACACGCACAAGGCGTTTCATCCGGAGTATGGCACCCACTTTCTCTGGGTTATCATCGATCCCTCGTTCAGAAACGAGAAAACCGAGTAATTTTCCGCACGGAACTCCAAACGTGCACTTTGATGGATTGAGCTTGATATCATACCTTCTGAGGTTGGCAAAGGTTTCAGCAAGGTCAGTCAGTAGGTCGGAACCTTTACGTGACTTGACCACAATGTCATCCATGTATGCTTCCACATTCCGACTGATCTGAGTGAGCAGGCACTTCTGAATCATCCACATGAATGTGGCTCCAGCGTTTTTCAAATCGAATGGCATAGTGACATAACAAAAGCACCCAAATGGGGTGATGAAAGCTGTTTTTATCTCGTCGGGTCCGTACAGACGGATCTGGTGGTACCCGGAGTAGGCGTCCAAAAAGGACAAACGCTCGCACCCCGCAGTCGATTCAACTATCTGGTCGATGCGAGGGAGGGGAAAGTGATCTTTCAGGCAGGCCCGATTGATATGCTTGAAGTCAATGCACATGTGAAGTGAGTCGTCCTTCTTTGGGACCATGACAACATTAGCTAACCACTCGGAGTGGTAAATCTCACGGATAAACTCAGCTACCAAAAGCCGAGCCACCTCTTCACCGATTGCCTTCATCTTCTGTACGGCGGACCGTCGAAGATGTTCTTTGACTGGTTTCACTTTTGGGTCGACTCACAAACGATGCTCAGCCAGTCCCCTGGGAACACCTGGCATGTCCGAAGGTTTCCATGTGAAGATGTCCCAGTTCTCACGGAGGAACTGGATGAGCGCTTCATCCTATTTGGAGTCGAGTGTAGTTGAAATGTGAGTCGGAGCAGCATTGGGGTCTGTCGGGTGAATGTGAATCGACTTTGTTTCGCCAGACGACTGGAATGCTGAATCTGTGGTGGGCTTCTTAGCTTGCAACAAATCACTCGGATCTGCATTTTTCTGATATTCTTGCAATTCTACCACGGCCATCTGTGCATCGGCGATCTTTGAACCCTTCTGGAAGCACTCTTCTGCCTTCTTCCGATTACCAGTGATAGCGATCACCCCTTTGGGACCATGCATCTTCAATTTGAGGTACACGTAACATGGTCGAGCCATAAAACGTGCATAAGCTGGCCTGCCCAATAGCATGATAGGCACTCTGAAAATCCACAACTTCAAATGTCAACTTTTCTCTGTGGTAATTCTTGGAATCACCGAAAATCACGTTGAGAGCAATCTGCTCGAGTGATGCAGCCTTCTTGCCTGGAATGACCCCATGGAAACTCATATTACTCTCACTGAGTCTGGACATCGGAATGCCCATTCCTTTTAATGTCTCTGCGTACAGTATATTCAGGCCACTGCCACCATCCATCAGAACCTTTGTCAGTCGGGTGCCCTCGACTACTGGGTCGACCACCAACGCTTGCCTCCCAGGGGTGGCGATGTGCGCTGGGTGATCGGACTGGTCGAATGTAATAGCAGTCTGGGACCACTTCAAATAACTGGGTGTCACTGGAGCGACCATGTTCACTTCTCTGTTGATGACTTTCAATCGATTTTTACTCTCAACGTCAGCGAAAATCATCAGGGTGGAATTCACGTGGGGATAACCATTATCATCCTCTTCCTCATCCTCAACCTTGTCTGCTTCCTTCTCCTTTTCCTTGGGCTGTTTCTCTCGGAACTGTTGGATTAGGAGTTGACACTGTCGAGTGGTATGCTTCGGGTAAATGAAATTACCCTCTTCATCTTTTTTGGTGTGGATGTGGCATGGCAAATCTAGCACATCATTTCCATCTTGATCTTTTACTTTCTTGGGGTTTCACGGCCCCTTGGGCTTCCCCTTGAACTTTCCTTGAGTCACAGCTAAGGCTTCACCAGGGGCGGCTGGCTCGGCCTTGCGCTTCTGTTTCCGACTAGGGTTACCTCCTCCGGTTTCTTGGGCGACTGCTCTGTGCTTGCCACTCCGGAGTCGGTCTTCTTCTTCACCGTTGGCATACTTGGTGGAAATTTCCATCATCCGAGTCAGAGTCATATCTCCTGTCCGACCGAACTTCATATTCAGCTCCCGATACTTGACGCCTTCTTTAAAGGCACAAATTGCTTGATGATCAGACACATTCTCCACCGTGTGATGCAACATGATCCATCTCTGGATATAATCTCTCAAAGACTCATTCGGTTTCTGCACGCAACACTGTAATTCTGTCAGCCCTGTCGGCCGTTTGCAAGTCCCTTCGAACGTTCTGACAAATACTCGGGCTAGATCTTCCCAAGTATAAATAATGCTTGGTCTAACTAATTCAGCCATGCTCTAGCCGAGCCCTCCAGCATCAGAGGAAGGTGTTTCATGGCCACTTCATCATTGCCACCGCCGATCTGGACAGCCACTCGGTAGTCTTCAAGCCAAGTGTCAGGCTTGGACTCACCAGTGAACTTACTGACTCCAGTCGCCAACCTGAAGTTGGGGGGAATCACTGCAGCCCTGATGGCTCTGCTGAAGCACTCTGGACCTGAGACATGCATTCTGCTGCTGGTTGGTAGATCTCTGTCATGACACTCTAGGTGAGCTCTATTTCTGTCGACCAAGCCCTGAACGAGAATAGATCTCGCATCAAATCCTGGTTCCCTGGAGTTGACTAGAATCCTTCGCCCAACACTGTGAGGGCGCCTGTCATAATGTTGCCAAGGCACGTACGACCCACTCCTTGGGGGAGGCGTGGGCATTCGACGGCGATCATCGCAATCGACTCGGTGTTCATACTGCTCACGGTTTCTGTACTGATCTTGTCGATCTCCACGTCCCTCACGCCTCGGGGGCGATCTTGGGCTGTGAGTCGACTGAACTCTATTAGCAACTATGGATCTGCTATGGATCCTATTCCCTGACTGAGATACCGCTGTATTCTGTTCTCCCGCCGCACGGAGCAAAGCTCGGATCTGTATCAGACCTCGGCCAGCTTCTGACTGGGAAGGTTGGATCGACTCCGCTATCCGGACTGCAGCTGTGAGATTCTGGATCGGGGTTTGGTATACCTGAGTCGGAGGCGTAAAAAGTTGGCGTCAACTGGATTCAGGAGCACGCTGCCGAGCACGATCGTCGAGTGCGCGCTGGAGGTTCTCCAGTCGAGTGCACTCAGCCAAGTTGGCCAGGCGCGCCTGCTCCAAGCCCTGGGCCTCATGGGTTTCTCCAACTATAGGAGTATGCAGTGCATCCATGTTCTGGCGGCGAAGTTCATCCCTCCGCTGCGAAGAGAGGGGTTCGGGGCGGTACTCTTCATGAACACGCGACGGATCGCCGTCCCCATCGCCTCCGTCTTCACGGGTGAAGCCAGGAGGACCGCGTGGTCCATTGACCATCAAAACTTCTGCCGCTGGGTCGCTGCTGTCGCACTCGGATGCAGTCTCTACGGAGCCAGTCGACAGAACGAACAGGCCTTAGAGAGTTTCGTCGGGCTCGATTGCCGCGACTTGGGGGGTGGCCGACTAGCGAGCCACCGCATGCCTCACCCACCGCTGAAGCCTCGACCGACCGGGACATTTGCTCCGGCGGGTCGCAGGGAGGGGGAAAGCTGCTGGAGCTGACTGATACTGGGTCAACGGCTGCCGCAGGAGGATGCCGCGGACGCACACGCGAAAGTGCGTTGCCCCATGGGCGGGGAGTGCGTCAACGTCGAGTGGAGCCTCTTGAAGCCAAGCGGAGTCGTCTGCGACAAACACAAGCGCGCCGAGACGGATCTCGCGGCCCTCAGCCAAACCTCCGCCTGAAACCATGATGAAGGGGATCGGAAAAATTGCAACTTCTCCAACAAGTCGCTAAGACACCTGCCCCAAGGTGGGCGCCAACTATCGTGGTTCTAAGCCTGACAGTAGAATAGGGGGGTAGGAATGTAGAAGCAAGATCCTAGCTATGGAGGAGTTGTACACGCGAGTTTTACGAGTTCAGGCCCTTCTCGGAGGAAGTAATAGCCCTATGTCTCGGAGCCCGGAGGCGGTCGACTGGATATATGCGTGTGAATTACAAAGGGTGCGAACCTTTGTCCCAGAGGAGGGGGTGGCTTATATAGAGTGCGCCAGGACCCCAGCTCCCCTCCGTTACACAGGGTTCAATGTTCATAAAGGAGGAGCGTTACTGGTAACATCCGAAGTAAAGTGCTATAAATGACCATAAAGCTATGACTTAAATCCCGACCATTGCGGAGTGAGTGGCTTCACATCTTCTGGTGGTCGAGTGGTTATTCGCATGGCCGAGTGAACATAACTTCATGGTCGACTGGATGATGGTTTCTCTTCGACTGCTTCTGGTTCTTTTAGAGATGTCCTTGGGGAGGGTATCTTGGACAGATCCATGACCCTACCCTAGGTACATAGCTTCGTCAGTGGCAACTTTCAAATAGCTCAGAGGATCTGACCAAAAGTACTTCGGAGGCTCCAACTAACCAACAACTCACCTGCGTGCACACGCTTCGTAAGTCGTTTGGAAATTCTAACCGAAAAAGGTTTGGAATGTTCGAGCAGTAGAAGAAGAATGAGCAAAGTGACCCCGAGGGCTATCTATGGAAGTGCTTTGGAGGATACGAAGGGAAAAGGTTCTGAGGCTCCAGATAGAGTAAATGCAAAGATGTAGTGGGAAAAATGATGGAATTTTTTAGGGCTTTGGAGTTTGATCTTTAAAAACATGGAGAAAGAAACTCAGATTAGCAACCTGATCCTTTTATAGTATCGACATACCTATGGACCCAATGGACACTGAAACTAAAATCTAAGTCCTTGTCTTGGACAACACTTGCCGCTGAAATAATCGGGGTCGTCATTCATTTCCCTTGTTGTATCTTTTGGGACACAATCTGAAATAGACTTCATAAGCATTAGTCCCTTGAAATATGTGATAGTAATTACCAAGATTCACCTAGGGAACTAGGATGCACTTTCGAACCTGTCCCTTTTAGTTAATTGATGACAACAAAGGTCAAAACTTCACATAAAGTATAATCATGAAGATCACGATGCTGTGAGAAACATATGATATAAAAGAGCTCCCCTAAATTTGTGCATTATTAAAAGTTTGGTTTTGGAATATAAAAGGATTAGGTAACAAGAACTCTTTTCTCCTTTTATGGCATCATGGGAAAGACGTGCATGAGGATGAATGCACATGCAACATATAGATGTATATATAAGCACACAAGGAAGATAAAAATGGAGTATGCTGGACATTAAGATGACCACAGTTGATCTTCAAAGGAGAAAGTCTTGCAATTCACAAAAGCATGGTTATAACTCCCCTAGAGTTACAACTCCCCCTCCCTCTATCTAAATAACTAGCTCACTAGAGTTCCCGCAAAGCTAATCTAGATCTACAACTCCTTCTCCCTCTTTAGCATCAAGATGAAAAAAATGACAAACCTAGTGCTAGAAGCTCCCACACCAGGTGGGGTCTGTGGAAGAATTATATGAGGCAAGCCTTACCTCTGCATAGTGCAAATCAGTGAGGCCGCAATGAGCCCAGAACCTCTTGGCACAAGTAGAGGGTACTTCACCACAAAAGCAATCTTGCCCTTCCCCCTTTGGCATCAAAATACCTGAAAAATAGGAGGTCTAACTAACCTACTAGACTAGGCATCGCAAACAAGAAAACAAAGAAGAGAGACATGATCTAGTGAATGGATAGGTAAGGTTCAATAGACTAAGATCATGAGATTCCGAAGGTCTTGAAAGAGTTTTCATAAAAGTTCCCAAGAGATGTTTTGTCCATGCAACGCTCGAACATTCCATACATTTTTCACTCGAAAATTTTGAAGTTGATCAGAGGCACGCACGATGCGTTTTGTTATGATCAGAGTGAAGTTAGGAGCCTTTGACTATCCTCATGATTTAAGAGTGAATGCCTTAGAGATTCCTGACTTCAAGTGTCGATGAGTTCTTCCACCACAAGCAATTGAACAGATGATAACCCACAAGTATAGGGATCGCAACAGTTTTTGAGGGTAGAGTATTCAACCCAAATTTATTGATTCGACACAAGGGGAGCCAAAGAACATTCTCAAGTATTAACAGTTGAGTTGTCAATTCAACCGCACCTGAAAGACTTAATATCTACAGCAAAGTATTTAGTAACAAAGTAATATGATAGTAGCGGTAACGGTAGCAAAAGTAATAGTTTTGGTTTTGTAGTGATTGCAACAGTGGCAACGGAAAAGTAACTAAGCAAAGATCAATATGTGAAAATCTCGTAGGCAATGGATCAGTGATGGATAATTATGTCGGATGCGATTCCTCATGCAATAGTTATAACATAGGGTGACACAGAACTAGCTCCAGTTCATCAATGTAATGTAGGCATGTATTCCGAATATAGTCATACGTGCTTATGGAAAAGAACTTGCAAGACATCTTTTGTCCTACCCTCCCGTGGCAACGGGGTCCTTACGGAAACTAAGGGATATTAAGGCCTCCTTTTAATAGAGTACCGAACCAAAGCATTAACACTTAGTGAATACATGAACTCCTCAAACTACAGTCATCACCGGTAAGTATCCCGATTATTGTCACTTCGGGGTTAACGGATCATAACACATAATAGGTGACTATAGACTTGCAAGATAGGATCAAGAACTCACATATATTCATGTAATAGGTTCAGATCTGAAATCATGGCACTCGGGCCCTGGTGACAAGCATTAAGCATAGCAAAGTCATAGCAACATTAATCTCAGAACATAGTGGATACTAGGGATCAAACCCTAACAAAACTAACTCGATTACATGATAAATCTCATCCAACCCATCACCGTCCAGCAAGCCTACGATGAAATTACTCACGCACGGCGGTGAGCATAATGAAATTGGTGATGGAGGAAGGTTAATGATGCCGATGGCGGCGGATTCCCCTCTCCGGAGCCCCGAACGGACTCCAGATCAGCCCTCCCGAGAGAGATTAGGGCTTGGCGGCGGCTCCGTATCGTAAAACGCGATGAATCCTTCTCTCTGATTTTTTTTTCTCCCTGAACGTGAATATATAGAGTTGGAGTTGAGGTCGGTGGAGCACCAGGGGGGCCACGAGGCAGGGGGCGCGCCTCCCACCCTCGTGGACAGGGTGTGGGCCCGCTGGCCTTGATTCTTTCGCCAGTATTTTTTATATATTCCAAAAATATTCTCCGTTGATTTTCAGGTCATTCTGAGAACTTTTATTTCTGCACAAAAATAACACCATGGCAATTCTGCTGAAAACAGCGTCAGTCCGGGTTAGTTCCATTCAAATCATGCAAGTTAGAGTCCAAAATAAGGGCAAAAGTGTTTGGAAAAGTACATACGATGGAGACGTATCAACTCCCCCAAGCTTAATCCTTTGCTTGTCCTCAAGCAATTCAGTTGATAAACTGAAAGTGATAAAGAAAAAAATTTACAAACTCTGTTTGCTCTTGTTGTTGTAAATATGTAAAGGCAACATTCAAGTTTTCAGCAAAGATTATGAACTAACCATATTCACAATAACATTTAGGTCTCATGTTTACTCATATCAATGGCATAATCAACTAGCGAGCAATAATAATAAATCTCGGATGACAACACTTTCTCAAAACAATCATAATATGATATAACAAAATGGTATCTTCCTAGCCCTTTCTGAGACCGCAAAACATAAATGCAGAGCACCCCTGAAGATCAAGGGCCGACTGGAAATTGTAATTCATGGTAAAAGAGATCCAGTCACAGTCATACTCAATGTAAACTAATAATAATACATGCAAATGACAGCCGTGCTCTCCAACTGGTGCTTTTTAATAAGAGGATGATGACTCAACATAAAAGTAAATGGATAAGCCCTTCGTAGAGGGAAGCAGGGATTTGTAGAGGTGCCAGAGCTCGATTTTGAAATAGAGATGAATAATATTTTGAGCGGTATACTTTCATTGTCAACATAACAAGCGAGAGATCTCGATATCTTCCATGCTACACATATTATAGGCGGTTCCCAAGCAGAATGGTAAAGTTTATACTCCCCCACCACCAACAAGTATCAATCCATGGCTTGCCCGAAACAACGGGTGTCTCCAATTAACAACAATCCTGGGGGAGTTTTGTTTGCAATTATTTTGATTTGATTTGAGCATGGGACTGGGCATCCCGGTGACCAGCCATTTTCTCGTGAGTGAGGAGCGGAGTCCACTCCTCTTGAGAATAACCCGCCTAGCATGGAAGATACAGACATCCCTAGTTGATACATGAGCTATTCGAGTATACAAAACATAATTTTTATTTGAAGGTTTAGAGTTTGGCACATACAAATTTACTTGGAACGGTAGGTAAATGCCGCATATAGGAAGGTATTGTGGACTCATATGGAATAACTTTTGGGGTTTATGGAGTTGGATGCACAAGCTGTCAGTCCGGGTTAGTTCTATTCAAATCATGCAAGTTAGAGTCCAAAACAAGGGCAAAAGTGTTTGGAAAAGTAGATACGATGGAGACGTATCAACAGATTGCTTGCATTGGTGGTGATGCAACCACTTTTACCGCAAATTAAGCATAAGCCTAGGCCATATTAGAGTTACGCAGTTCGGTCCATTTGTCCTCGACAAGAAATGATGGAGAAACTTCAATGTACTTATCACAATAGCTTTGGGACACGATGAAAATGGCATAGGGAGAGCATGTGCACCCCTATTGGCGCTATTAGATAAACTGTCGACATAATCCATGTCCGATGAAGTTTGCAAGGTGTGAAGAACCATATGATCAATATCGGCCATCTGATGTTGATTACGACCAAATAATGGAATCTTGGGAAAGATTGACGACGAAGACTGATTGGATAGGCGGTCCGCGACTTGGGAACTAGAACAAAAGGTGCATGCTGTCCGCCAATGCTCATCAGCCCTTCGCCATCAAATCATTGCCGAAGTTAATCTCTTCTCACCTCGCCTCATGGAGTAATGGGGAGGTAAGATTAACACGCCTGTGTGCATGAGCGGTCTTTTTTTTTGAGAAATGCATGACCGGTCAATTGATGGATTTGTTTCTGGCCTCTGCCTCGTGGCTGAACGAGCTTGATGCCCACAAGGCTTACGCCTCTGCTCCGAAGAAGAAGGCCTTTGGTGCAGGCGAATCTATGTCTCACTTTATGCGAGAGAGAAGAACGCACCGCCAGCAGGGTGGGGAGTAGGCCAGCAAAGTAACCAAGTGTTTTATCACATTGACACTGTGCATATACTTTTTTTCTTTTGTTTATTTTTTGAAAAGTACTGAAGACATATATTGTGGAAAAAACTAGTTAACTTTTTAAAATTGTTCATCACACATTTAGAAAATGTTCATGTAAACAATGTTTGCTCAACTTTTAGAAAATGACGTATATTCAAAAAATTGCATGTGGCATTTAAAAAATGTTCACACATTTCAAAAAAATGTACGTGAAATTATACAATGTTAAAAAGTGTTCATGTAATAAAAATAATGTTTCAAACCATTAAATTAAAGTATGTTACATTTACAAAATATTCACATATCTCAAAAAATCATTTTGCGATTTTCTTAGAAGTTATCCTATAGAAAAAAATGTGCACATAGTTTAAAAAAGTTTCATATCATACAAAAAATGTTTTAACTTGTATTGAAAAATGTGTAACATGTATTAAAAATGTTCAAAACAAGTACTTGGAAAAATGTTAAACGAATATACAAAAATAATTATATCTATACGAATAATATACAATATATCTATATGAAAAAAGAAATCAAAACATATATTTGAAAAAATATCATGTATTTAGAAAATGTAGAACATGTATAAAAACATGTTCTTAATGTATATGAAAAATATACAATGTGTATGAAAAACTTAGACATGTGTTGAAAAAAACACGAATAAAGAAACAAAAAACCAAATAAAGACTAAAAATAAAAATAAAAGTCGAATAAAACCTTAGAAAAACAAAAGTAACCCTGAAAAACAGTAATAATCAATAAAAAACAAAGGAAAAAAGAATGTGAGCTGAGTTACAGTATCAAGTCCGCCCAATAATGTCGCCTTGAAGGCGAGACATATAGCTCCCGCGCTTTGGTTCGGCAAATCTGAATTGACCCTGATTGTGTCAATTTGCCGCACAAACGGGTGTGTCTATATTTCTCTCGTTGCAAGTGCTCTATTTTAGAGTCAACATAGGATCATGAGGAGATCCTAACCAAACATGCCATACCTAGCCAATTTATTAGCTTCAAAATTCGAGCTTCTGAGTTCATGAGTAAAAGTAGAATAAGTAAAAGAAGTTGCCCAAGCTTTAATTTCTTTGATGACACCCCGATGAGTAAAAGAAGCCGCCAAGCTCCTCGCAAGTGCTAAGGTTGCGTCACCGGCAGCACACCCCACCTGGGTTGGGCACAAAATAGCAGCGGGATCTACTTTTCATGCATTTTTCCTTTTCTTGTTTCTTTTTTGTTCAATAATCTTACATTTTTTGATAAAATATTGTTGCAGTTTCATGAAAAAACATGTACTTTAAAAAAGTTTCCAAGTATTTTCCAAAACAATTAATCTATTTTATCCAATGCATTTTTGGAGACATGATCATCGAGTATTTTTTTTAAATGACAGTGTATATGAAAAGTCATTCACTGCATATTTGAAAATGTTCATCATGTACTTAAAAGTTTTCATCATACATTTAAAAAGTATTCATTGCGTATTCAGAAATGTTCATAGCATATATAAAAAACACCACATTTGAAAATAATTCATCACTTTATTTTAAAAATGTTGTTTGTAAACTGTTGCTTATGTATTTAAAATGTTCGTAATGTATTTAGAAAAAGGATTGCATATTTGAAAATATGTGCATCACATATTTAAAAAAGATTCATCACATATTGAAAATAATAAAAATAATTTTAAAAAATATTTTTCGCATATTTAATTTAATTTTCAACACACAGATATAATTTGTGTTCGCTTATTTAAAAAATCACCACATAAGTGAATTTTTTAGTTTAATATATATTTAAAAATGTTTATCAAATATTTGAAAAAAATCATTCTGTATACCAAAAATCTTCATAACTTATTTAGAACATTCACCATGCTTTTGAAATGATGTTTATCATTTATTTAAAAAGTATTAATGTAATACAAAAGTTCTAGTTGAAAAATAGAAAATAATTTGTTCATGTAACTAAATAATATTAATTGTGCATTTTAATTTTTTTAATGTATTTAGTAAAAATCATAATGCATTTCAATATGTTTCACATTATTTTAAAAATGATGTGTATTTTAAAAATGTTCACTTATAAGAAAATCTATGCATGGTGGTTAGATTTATATGTCACAAAAATGCATACATTTATTCAAAAACATAATTACTATAATAAAAAGGGTAAAACAAAAAGGTAAAATAAATATAAGGATACACATAATACTCCCTCAGTCTCTCAAGTGGATATATCTAGCACTATGCTAGTACATCCATTTGAGGAACAACCTTAGGACAAGCTTTTTCGGACATAAGGAGTAGTATAAGAAATAAAAGAAAATGAAAACATAATAAAAATTGAAAAACAAAGATAAAAAAACAAAGTGAAAAAATATTTTTAGATAAACTGAGAAACAAAAGGAAACAGTCGTTTGCGCGGTCCATGTTGGCGAATCGAAGAGCACCTATTTGTAGAAACCAAAGAAAACGTTAGACTAGGCAGGTAAAACTGCAGTGATAGTTCTTGCCTCCTTATTCATAAAGGATGCAGCGGTACGAGCTTATAAAACAGATCATGTTCAAGTAAGGTCGTAAACTGCAGTGATAGTTCAACCGAGGCCGCTCGAGTCAATACAAATTTGAGGAGCAACTGGACGGGCAAGGAACTTTTTCGGCCATCCACCGATAGTTACGATTTACCTAACCTCCTGCATGGATCTATCCATCCACCTCACATTACTGCCGCTCGGTCGCCCGGCGTAGTCGCGTGCAGGTCGTCGGCCAGATTCACGCACCAGCCGCCCGGCGTCGCATGCGTCGCCGCGCTGCGTCTGCTAGCAAAGCTATTGCGTGCATGCCCCCACTGTCGCCATTGTTGACTTGCGCGCTCCCAAGCATGTTATCTGGAGCACTACGACTAACGTCACCTCGACCTCACGTGGCTTATAGCCACTGTACGCTGTAGTTTAGGTGACAGCATGTGGGTCACTAGTGGTAGCCAGCAACGTCACAATTAAAGCTGTCAAGACATGAGCATGCATTTTTTATCAGTGGACGTTTAGGTACGTACGTATAGGTATATCCACTCCGCACCACTCCAAAGCTAGCTACAGCACGTCCATGTAGAACGGGAGTGGGCAGTGTTGCTACTGTGTGTCGGCAAACGAAGAGCACCGTGGATTCATGCAAGAATCTGAGGGCTCAAACTAAAGCCCACTATTCCGGATATTATCAAATTAGGTTTGGATAGTAGGAAGTAGGTAAAGTGCTGTCGACTTACTGGGCCGGGCTGGGGCTGGTGCTGGCTAGTGGCCGGGCTCGCTACTTGTGCATGATTGGCCCTTTGTCCTTTTTTCTTTTGCATGGTTGGCCCTTTGTCGCCAAGCATCTACTCCCTCCATTTCTAAATATAATTTTTTTTAGAGATTTTAACAAATGATTACATACGAAGTAAAATGAGTGAATCTAAACTCTAAAATATGTCTACATACATTCGTATATTGTAGTCCATTTAAAATGTCTAAAAAGACTTATATTTAGGGTTCACTCATTTTGTTTCGTATGTAGTCCATAGTGAAATCTCTATAAAGACTTATATTTAGGAACGGAGGGAGTGGTAGCGTACTATGTAGATTTTTTTTCCAGGTATACTATGCAGTGTTTATCGTGATGCAAAGAGGCTTTGGCATTCAGTTTTGCTATAGCGCATTTAAATGTGTCATAAGTATTGTACATCTGAAGTCCTATACCAATGGTTTTACGCGAAGATTCGTGCTGGTATTATTTTTTTCTTTTTTGTGCTTCACTGAGTCAATTAGATGTGCAATAATTAGGGCACATCTAGATGTGCCCTACATTAGCTACGGATCTACACCTCAACCCGTTGTGCATTGCTTCTGACTGCCTGAAAGTGGTGGCTAACATTGCATATGATACTTCTTTGTCGGTATGCTACTATTCTGCAAGAGATCAACACTTTTAGAAAAAATAAGACCACCCGGGACTAGCCCATGAAAGCATATTTTTATAGAAGAAACTATAAACACCATGAGTCACTCGAGTCTCGAACCCGGGTGGGCTAGCACGCTCAATGCGGGCCTAGTCAACAGGGTGACACCCTGTTCTCAAAAACGTGAGATCAACTTTCAACGTAGTTTGTTTCGAGACGTCAAATTTATCCACGAGAAACAACCGTTTAATGTATCGCTCTCTCTACCAAAGCGGCATCCTCTCTTTCTACCAGGTGCCATGTGTTGCTCTTAGATTTGCCCAATATTATTTGTATTCCTTTGAATCTTTGCACTTACTAAAGGATGCCGTTACTAAAAAAAAGGTAGTGTGTATCGCTCTGTAAAAAATACGCCGTGTGCATCGACCCCTCAATCACCATCAAAAAAGAAAAAAAAACGTAGTGTGTATCGTTTCGCGAAGATAGACCATACGCTAGATGACTGCCACTTTATTCGATGCCATATGATAAAATCAACGTTATGCATGGCGCCTCCACCCAGGACAAATCTTTCCCTGTAGCGCCATACGCCCATACATGCATGCACGCATTATCAATGTATGCCGGCCCAAAAATGACGAAGAAGTTTTTGGTGGTGAGATGCATATGGTGCACACACGTACTATCACCGAAAGCAAGGCCAAAGGTAAAACTAGTGCAGTATCCAGTCGACAAGTATCAATCGAACAAAGACAATATAGCCTGTGCACTCCAATTATAGGAAGCACCGTCATGAACTCATGCATGATGAGTCCTATGTATGCTAGAGTACTAGTTTTTTTTTTTTGCATGGGGAAGGGGTTTAGCTCCCGAGCTCATGTTCACCCGGATGGACAATGCATTGTTTTTTGACAACAAACATGTTGTTTTGCGAGCGTAAGAGTGTTTTATTCCAGAATTATAGAGTTACAGTCAAGAAGAAAGAATTCCTCGGTACATATGGGGTTCGTCTGTGTAGCCACACAGCTATGCTACACTCGGTACGGTTGTATCTCGCCCAAACAATCTACTACTCTATTCTGACTATGATAAAGCTTTTTTGACAACAAACATGTTAGTCTGTTTTAATTGCGTGTAATGACTTCTTCTCTGGTTGCGCGGGTATCATGTGCAGCTCTAGCTAATGATCGTGCAACATGAATGATCACTAGTACTTGAGTTGCTCTCAGTTCCCTATTGAGGTTTTGTCAGGAAGGTTTGGGCTTTTAGTCGCTCTGGTTACATCCCTTCCAAACTGGACCGAAAATCAAACCGGTGAGACTATCAGTTTAGGTTTTTACCAGTTAGACCGCCGGTTCAGCCGGTTTCATAATGAAGAAAACATGAATATTAAAGCCTTTTTTCTATAAAAACAACATATGATCAAATGAATGCACTTAATACCAGATGTAGTCCATCAATATATTAGAACTCGGGGCTAGCCCAGTTCGTGAAGTGCTTTTGGGCATGATTTGGCTCAAGGTTGAAGGTTTGAATCCCAGTTGACACACCGGTTTCCAGATGTTTTGCCATTTTTTTCTTCTAAAAGACCAACACACCTTATTAGCCAAACGAGGCCTCGACTCCGGTATATTTGGTCGGACCACTGGTCTGGTTTGGTTTTTAAAACTGCGATCCTTTCTAAGACATGTATCTCTTGAACCGGTTGGTTGTAAGGGATCTCAGGGGGATCCCTGCCTTTTCCCCGGGTGGGTAAACCACGGGCTGAGTTGGCCCTGGGCAAGCAAACATCCCTATTTGGTTGCACGCGAGGGAGGAAGATCCCTGACCTTTCGACAGCCCACCTCCGGTTAGTTCTCCCTATGTCGGTAGGTCGGGGAGAAAATCCTCGACTCCTTCGCTCGCGACCCTCCAGCCCCCGCCTTCGTGCTTTTCCGCCAGACAAATGGAAAGATACGCCCCCGCCCCGCCCCTCCGTTCTTGGAGGGCGGACGCTCACCCTATTAGTGAGTAGTACTTGTAAGATTTTTTTTCCGTTGAGCAACTAATGGAAAAACAGTTAGCTTGGTTGGAAGAAAAAAATAGGCATGCCAGGTTGTTGTCACAGTTTGGGAAGTGGGTGGAGAGGCGACTTTGAAAAGGCTCCACGATTTCAAACGGAGCCTAAACAAGATTTACACTGGCCAGGCCTAAGGCACAAACATGCACGTGCCTGCTCCGTGCATGCAAGCTGTTTTCAGGAGTTGAGGCCGTACGCCTGCATGCATTCATGGCCACAGTCCACAGAGTTTGTTGCCGTGGAGGCATCCATGCATGGAACGACAAAGGGAGAGGCGCCAACAAAGTCTTTCTCTTGGCTCAGCGTAGGACCCCGGAAATGACCCGAAAGTTGGACGGAGGCAGGCAGCGTAGCGAGCATGTGATGCCCCGGCGGGAAACCAGTCCCCCACAGCTCCGACGACCTTTCGCTGGACGGCAGGTGTCCAACACGTACACGTGGGCCTCATCAATGCCCGGGGCCGGCCCGGCGTCCATCACTTGTCGTACACTGGCTAGCTAGCCAGTACGTACGTTGCCTCAAAGCCAAACTCAATAACTCGTGGAGTGATATGACGAGGTCTTGGCCTCTTGGGCACTGCAGATGGTTTCCAAATATCAACGTCGGTACAAAGAAATCAGACGTGTGCTCTCTCCCCACTGTTTCAAAGGTCGTGTCGCGGAAGAGTTGATATCACCCTAAGTACATGAACTTGCACCGCTGCACGGTGTTAACAAATACATACATAAACTTACCATATGAAACATGTGGTAAGCAATCCGAACAATTCAAAAAAAAATACATACATAAACTTGAAAACCCCATAAAAATGATTACTTAACTCCTGATGTCGTAACTGTTTGGTACAAAACGGTCTCATAGCTGTCAGATTGAATGCCATGCCATGAAGTGGCATGTGTCTGCGATATTTTTTTAAGACAAAACCCCTTGGCGTTATAGTATAAAGGTACTATAATGTCTTGTGTTTCCTATTCCTCACATGTCCACCCGACTCAAATCCCTAAGCCCAAGCCCGCGCTTGCACTCCCGCCATCGAGGGCCCATAGTGGCCACACACGTCGGTGTCGCAAAAGAGGGTGCTGAACGTGCAATTGAGACATCGTCCGCACGAGGGAGAGGTGGTCTCGCTGGTAGCTGTGGCATGAGCGGTGGCTGGGGCATTTGTACATCTCCCATGCAAGGCAGAAGGCAGTCTCCCTGGTGGTGGCGACATGAGCGGTGGCGGCGGCTTGAGGAGGTTAATGTAGCATTTTGTGCCTCATCTTTGTGTTGTAAGTTTGCACAGAAAATTCTTTGTATTTGTGATTCAAACTTGTACAAAAAACTTTTAAATACCCGATTGCAAAGTGGATCAAAGGAGGATGTAGGAGGCAGGTGTCCGGCTGGAGCTAGTCTCTCCGTTGTGCGTCATTGCCTAAACCTCAGCACATAGAAGACTCCTCGTAACAGCGATTGGATGTGGCATTGATGCCAATTAAACTTGGACTTGCAGTGCTCTCGTGATGCTGAAAATTGTACATTTGTCTATGGATGAATCAATTTCAGTTTTAGACTTGTGAGCTACTCCTATTTATCTAGTTTCAGCGTTGTTTAGTTCAAGAGAATACATTCCTGACCTCTCAACTTGATTAGAACACATCCGGAGGGTAGGCGCGAGGCTCTAGATCGGCTCCATGCTGCCGCGATCGTTGCCCACAAAATCAATTGCTTCGTTGCCCTGCCTTGGTCCCGCTTGAGGTGGAAGGTGAAACGAACAGACCAAGGGGGTTGGGAAGGGTTATCTGACCTATGTGCTAGTTCATGGTAACAACGGTCATTTTTACAATATTTCATCCCGCCCTATAGCTGAAGACTTCCTGAAAATATATTTAAAAGTTTTTTTGATCCACTTTGCAATCAGGAAAAAATAGGACCTCATGGTAACAAAGCAAGCTAAGTAGACTGTTTCAGACCGTTTTGGACCAAACTGTTGCAACATAAGGAGTGAAGTGACCATTTTTCTTGTTTTTCTAACTTTATGTATGTATCTGCTAACGCCGCGCAAGTTCATGTACCGGTGGTGATATTAACTCGTCGCGGACTAATTAAACTCATTAGGCTGCAGCCTGCAGCAGCCTACGAAGTGACACGGCACAAAAAAATAGTATAATATGTGCACTCAAGCTTTGATTGCCTTGCATACATCCGAGGATGCAATGACCCTACCTCCAGAAAAAAGGGTACAAGACAAGCTTAGCATGCATGGTATAGTTGATACTACCTCCATTTCAAAATATAGTAGGTTCAACTTTGACCATAAATTTAACCAACGAGACCAACTGCGACGGAAGAAAAAAATTATATAATTGAAAACTTCTTTCGAATACTAATTCACTGATATAATTTTTGCTCCCGCCGTAATCAGTATTGGTAATTAAATTTACGGTCAAAGTTGAAGCACGTGGATAGAGGAAGCACTACATTATGGTATGGAGGAAGTATATGTAACCTGTCGTGCATGCATGCATGATCAGCGACTCGGTCACGTTTCTAGAGATGCAAACATACAAGTGTACAGCATTACCAAAAATGTGCATGCATGGCAGCTAGCCCGATCTCGGCCCCTCGCCGAGATCCTTGCCGGCCAGTGCCGTCCTTGCGCCGGATCCGATCGGTCCGGGCCCTCTCCTCTCCTCTCGCTCTGGCCATGCACGCAGCAGCCGGGCGGCAGCCAGCTCTGCGTCGCATGCATGCATGCTCGCGGCCGTGCGTACTGCGAGCTGCCCGCTCTGCTCACACCCCATCCCATCCGGATCTGGTACTGACCACTGACCAGCGCCAGCTGCGACGACATGCATGCGTACAATCCGGCCAGTCTCCAGCCTACAGCGCCTCTCCCTCTGAGTCCCAGGTGCAGCGCAGAGATCTCGAGCCCTTGACCTCTTCCAGCTCTGTGCGAGATTCCATGCTACGTACATATCCACTGCGCCTGCATGCAGGCCTGTGTCACCATCGCATGCCCCCTCCCCTCTGCCCAACCATCAGAGACATTCTATTGGATATTGCTCACGAACCATACAAAAATGTGTATGTATATACTCTTATCTTCTCCAGCAATGCAACTGCAACCCACATAAAATATACATGCGCGTCACAGTGCCTGCAGCAAGCTTGCTACATGGACAAGCAAGGGTTGGTTAACTAGTGGCTGGACGTACGCACATGCATGTGCGTGCGCGTTTTATAGGCGAGATTCCCTTGACCAAGTTCAAGCCGGCCTAAGCTCGCGCAGTTGGCTGCATGTTTGTTAGTTGCGTCGCGCTTTCCCTAATTTGACTAATCACTCTAGATCTAGGCTAATCTGGACACAGTAAGAAAGATGCAAGCTAGCTCCCTCCCGGCCGGTGACAAGATCGGCATGTGACCACCTCCTCTCCCCCGGCTATAAATACCGGCCCATAGCAATGATATGGAACCAAGCCAAGCTAGCACTTGCTCTCTCACTCATATCATTAGTCATTACCCGCACTGAAAACCTTAGTGCTGCTACCTAGCTTCCTGTGTAGCTCGAGGGAGAGAGAATCCAACGAGCGCGAGCAATGGCGAAGCCGCAGCAGGAGGTCTACTTCGTCTTCATGAACTTCGACCCTGTCTACGAGCGCCTAAGGGCCGATCGGTCTGTATACCTTGCACATAACTATAATGGCTTGCATCTTCTATCCAATATATGTGCGCGGTTTTGATGGATGGTTTGTTGGCTTGGGTGCAGGACGAAGCAGGGGTCGGCGACGCTGGACGCGTACCTGAGCCAGAAGCACGATAAGCTCCTCGCCAAGCTCCTCCAGCCCGACACCTACTGGAAGAAGTCCTCGCTGGCCATCGTCGACGGATTCGCCGTCGAGATCACCGACGCTCAGGTCACCGCCCCGCCTATAACCTCACATGCATCATGGATGTACATGGATCCTCATACATGCTCACCTCTACTGTACATGAATCTTCTCTTACACCCTGATTGCACACATGAGCGACTTAACTATATACTGATGCAGGCCAGCGTGCTGAGGTCGGCCAAGGAGGTGAGGGTGGTGGAGAAGAACCAGGAGCTTGCTTGACCAGCCAACATCCAGGCGAAGTTATAAGCATAATCATTTAGATGCTTTGAGCATCTGCCATAGCTATGGAAGCTTGGTTTATTATAAGCTAAGGCCGGAGTACGTTGATCAGTTGCTACTAGTCAATTGCTTTTGCGGCGTAAGTGTATCGAT
This sequence comes from Triticum urartu, assembly GCF_003073215.2. Taxonomy (NCBI): domain Eukaryota; kingdom Viridiplantae; phylum Streptophyta; class Magnoliopsida; order Poales; family Poaceae; genus Triticum; species Triticum urartu. The sequence continues at coordinate 129,950,216 of NC_053024.1, read as the reverse complement.
CGGTGTGTGTTTTTGTGTGATCTCCCATGGCTTTGTTGACTCTAGTGTCAGCTCAAGCTTAGCTACTATCTTTATATACCACGTACTACTACTTAATTAGCACTAGCCGCAGTAATATAGATATATAAAGTTCTTCATCGATCGATCTTACTAGCTAGGGTCTACTGATATTCAGAGGACGACTTTGAAGATTGAACCCTGCAATGTAATGGTGATTATAAATGAATGAGCAATTAGTCAAAAAAGAATCTGTGTAGCGGTAGTATTTTATAAGCTCATGCGTGTACTCTCTTTCGCTGTCCAACATGCATGGCAGTGTGTGTCTGACTTTTGGGTCATGTTTCTATATGCATGGGTAGATGGCTAGACGCATGCTTTGGGTGCCTAATGTGAGTGGTTTAAGGTCTTGGGTTGACTTGTGAAATCTACAAGACAAGGAAGAGGAGGAGGTTTTGTTGATGAGTGGAGTCGGCCTCTCGAACCGCTGATCATGATATGATTCCTACACTTGCGAGTTTCCGAGATGAGTAAACCTCTCGTGGAAACCTGCAATGATAAGACAAATAATTGCACTGATTTGTGCGTGAGCGTGGTTCTGTGCGTGCCGGGAGAGATGATCGATGCAGTGCGTGTGGGAGCACTTTGATTCGAGTTTTCAGGCCTAGAGAACCGTAGGCAGAACAGCAGCATGCACGCTTGTTCGACTGTACGTGTGCCTATCATTTCCCGACACGTATCGCTCTGTCTGACAAAGCTGCCACCGGGCGGTGCACTGTAGGATCCCCGCCAATAGCGAAAACATATAAACTAAAAAGTGCGTGTCTAGTGCTCATCTAGATGTGACATAATATGTCACATCTAATTTCTATTTACTGACCCCATTGTTTGTTTGTATACGTTGTTGTGTTTATTCATGTACTATACTTTGCTTGCGAGATGTGTTGGTTGCTGCAGCGTCCTCGTTTTCCTATACCCACTTCTCACTGTAGTGGAGTGGAGGAGCACACAATCCCGTAGCATAGTATTACTAATTACAGAACCAGAAAAAAAAAAGGTTTTTGATCTCTTACTAGTATGCAAGATGACCATGCGCCGTAGGATAATGCATTGCCCGCATGGAACACGTACGTGTGCTAGAAGAAGAAAAGAAGCAAGGGGAGAAAATAACTAAAACATGGCGCTGGCACTACAGTTTCAGGATGTATCTAGTACTGAACACCCATATTTTCTGCAATTTGGGCTCAGTATTTACTTTTTTGATGAAAACTCTGTATTTACTTGTTGGGCTATGAGTACAACTTGTGAGACTGCAAAGCTGAACGGCTAGTAGCAAGATACCTGAAATTTCATTTTGAAATTCTTGGGATCTTCTTTATCCTTGAAAGGGTAGGCACTAGGCACCAAATACATAAAGGGTCACCACATCCACACATCGGCAATCTCCATTCGAAAACAAATTATTAGCACTTGAGCAAAAAAAAAACAGAAAGTATTTAAATGATTACTCCTCAAGGCCATACACCGCTCATGCCAATGAAAGGTTCAGAAAGCGCGTAAAGTTTTTTATGGCCGAGCAAAGTGAATTAAGTTAGGCAGCAAATGACAGAGTACGCAGGAGACAGTTTAAAGCACTTCAGGTCCAACAGTTAATTTTGATTTTGGCCGAGAACGAAGAAACAAGAATTGTACTCTCTCTGTAAAGAAATATAAGAGTGTTTATATCACTACTTTAGTAATCTAAACGCTCTTATATTTCTTTATGGAGGGAGTAGAATAGAAAACAACACGACTGCAATTCACTTAAAAATCTGGTATTCAGCAAACTTCTGTTTGTTAGGAGTTCCTGCAGTAAGAGGGTACAAACATTTTTGTTGTCGAGATTTAACATTTAAGAGATGATATTTAATCAGGATGGGAATGGGCCGGCCCGCTCTAGCTCGGACTTGGTCCCTGCCGTCCCAATGGTCCAATACTGAGTGGCAAAGATTGCACAAATTAAAACAAGAAGCATTTGTCCAACCACATTTATTCAACTAGCATTATTTAGATGCTGGGAGTTTTTTAAAAAGAAATTATTTCGGCTTCTACCATGAATCGTTTGCATTATAAGGTTGGCTAATAATTTAAATTTTTCATATAAACACAAGGGTAACAACCTTGCAACGGCATGTGCATTGTAATGGCATACTTTAGGCAATTAAATTTGGGTCGACCCGCTTGTCCTGGTGGGCCGGTGGTGACCTAGAGGACCCATCAACCTTGAAAATATGGGCCGGACCAATGTCTCAGTGGGTAACGTTGGCCCGTTCCCATCGTGAAGAATACCCATCACATAAGCATGCAATGTTTGCCTCAATTTTTTTTAACATATAAGCATGCAATCAGGCACAACACCACGAGATTAATAGCACAGACCACAGAGTATCTTCTGATAGCCAAAGCCCCATATCTTCAGACAAGGAGCGGTGCTTCCATCCAGCAGATTAACGTGTTCTTGATCTTTATGTCAGGATGCATACTTGCTTGAGGAATGCATACAACAGATTAATGGAAATTGCAAATGAAACTGTAGAAACGCAAAACCAAGTAGTAGTATAATTTGGGAAATAAACTGATACCTAACTCCAGATATTAGCTGCTGGAAAAAGAACCGAGCCTGAACATGCATATATATAAACTGAGTTAACCAATACAGCAATTGCAACAGATTCAAGAGTTATGGCAGAACGTTTGCTACCTCCTCCCGGCTGAATCGATCGGCAGTGCAGATGCGCTTGTGAAGAAGCTTACTCCATTAAAGCATCTTCAATAGATGGTCCAAAATTTGATGGTCCAAAATCGAAGATGTAAAATTTGGACCGCCAAAAAGTACGTTTTGGAGCTCCGAAAAAAGCTCAACTCCAACAGATGGTTCAAATTGAAAGTCCAAAAAAGCAACTCCAATAAATGGTACGTTTTGGAGCGGTGGCGGACGGAGCCGGGCGGGGCGGAGCTGAGGGGCGGTGGCAGACGGAGACAGGCGAGGCGGAGCTGGGGGAGCCGGGGCGGGACGGAGCTACGACGGGCGTGCGGGGCGGTGACGGACGGGGCCGGGGCGGGTCGGAGCTACGGCGGGCGGGCCGGGGCCGGGCGGAGCTGCGGCGGGTCGGACCTACGGCGGACGGGGCGGGGCGGATGGGGCGGCGGCGTGCGCTGCAGCCGCGGCCTGATCCGCGGCGGGCGGGCGGCGGGGCGGCGTGGAAACAGCGGCGGGGGGCGGGACGGGGCCGGATCTGATGCGGGCGGCGTGCGGCGTGGCGGCGGCGGTCGGGCGGAAGGTCGCGGGCGGGCGGGCGGAAAAGGAAAGGAAGTGGCGGTTCAGTGTTCGCGGGCGACGGCTGGTTTTGGACCAGATGCACCTCGTGATATAAATTTGCACAACGAGATGTTGTATTTTACATCATGAGGAGGCCGCGGTCCAATTTTTTATACATATGAACTGTTTGTTGGAGCTGCGTTTTTGGCCTTAGACGATTCAAAAGTTAGTTACTTTTACATTTGGACCTATTGAAGATGCTCTTAAGACTACGAGATGCGTCGGAGTCAGAATAACCTGAAGACGCGTCAGAACTCTGAAGGCGTACTACAGACTCCAGAGGTCCAGATATCAAATATCTGAACTGTGGTGACGGTGGCTTGGTGGTCGTACCTTCTCGCCGCGGTGGTCGTACACTTGTACTTGACGGCGACGAGCTCGCCGGAGGCGCGGCTGCGCATGAGGCGAGCGACGCCAAGTTGCCCGGACCAACTCACAAAAGCATGGCCACGAACGAACGATTTAATCCAACGGCTATTACTCAAAGCGTGTTATAATCAAACGCTTTTTTTAGATGAAAGGGGATAGAAACCCCTTGGTCCCATTTTTATAAATGAAACCAGGAACAGTGTCGAAAGAACAAATGTTTCCCCTCAGAGGGGGAGCATAGAGAACAGAATGCCCAGAGGCCAAATAAAAGACAGTTTTAACAGAACCATAAGCAACTTCTGTTACAGTGTGGGGAGTGTCATGCCACCACTGTAACGGCAACTGCTCGACTAAGCTTCGATCTCATAGGTCGTCATGCCCTCAGCACTGCCTTTAGTTGTCCTGTTGTCCTTCAACTTTCCCATTGCGTCTCTGAGCTTCTTCCAGGGTTGCAACGGCGATCCCAGCAGGTCTATCCGAGTGATTGGGCTAAGCAGGCAGTGTTTGGCACCACCAGAAGGGCTCCTCGGAGGTGAAACGAATGGGTACTGTTCGCTTGGCGTGCCATAGTCTTCCAGGTTCAGCTTGGAGAGGAGGACCTGATCGTCTTCATCAGTGGAGGTCATCCCCAGCGAAGTCACCTTGCCATGATTTGGAATGGGGCTTCCAAAGTCACCGAAATCTTGTTTGAAAGCTCCTCCCACTGCTGGGCTGCTTCCTCCTTGAATAAGATCGTCCATCTCCTCATTGCCCCCAGCACTTTCCTCCATATCTGTTTCAAGTCAATCCACACAGCATTATTAAATACATGGGCATTTCTGTTCTTCCACAAAGTCCAAAGAATGCATGCACAAAACGAGTTTAGCATTATGTGTTTCTTGTTGGCAGGCCAAAATCTGGCAATAGAGAGATAATCTGAACCTAGGTCAATGGAGAGCAGAATTGAGACCTGCCGCCAGATTTGTTTGGCCACCACACACCTAAAGAAAAGGTGGTCAATGGTTTCCTTGTCTGTACAGTAGACACAATCAGGGGGGTTTTCAATACCTCTCTTTGCCAAATTATCTTTAGTCATGAGTTTATTGTGAGAGAGCAACCAGAGAAAGACCTGTACCCTAGGTGGGATTTTGATAGTCCAAACTACAGGAATATAGACTGGTTGCACCCCCTGAAGTTAATGATGCTACATAGAGATCATGTAGTGTATTCACCCTTAGCTTCATATTGCCAGACCAGGGAATCATCACAATCATGCAAAATGGTGCTTTCAATGATCTGTTCTAGGCAGTACCATTGTCCCATCATATGTGTAGTGAAAACCCTTCTAAAGGTCAGTTTAATTTCCACATTGTCCCACACCTCAGCCAGTGTGACACAGTGCTGGTGACAAATGGAGTAAAGAGGCCAGAATTGGATAGAAAGAGGGGAGGTCCCAAACCAAATGTCCTCCCAGAATCTAATTTTCTTGCCATCTCCTACCACCCATTTGTATCCAAATTTTAATGCTTTTGCTGCCCACATTACACCTTGCCAGAATCTGAGGGATTGTGTGGGCTGCAAGCAAAGATGTTAGGAGCATCATTCGAATACTTCCTATCTATTAGGTCTCTCCATAGCTTCCCTTCATCTTTGATGTATCTCTTCACCCAGCTTCCTAGTAGGCAAAGGTTCACATCTCTAACATTAGGCACCCCAAGCCCCCATGTTGCTTATTCATGCTGACTAGGTGCCAGTTAGCAAGGTGAATTTTCCTATTCCCTTCAAAATCATTCCATAGGCAATTGGCCATCTGGCTATTAATCATGCAGTGCCCATTTGGGGAATTTGAAGAAAGAAAGGAGATAAATGGGTATACTAGCTAGGAAGGTTTTAATAAGAATTAATTGAAGGGAATATGCCCTAGAGGCAATAATGAAGTTATTATTTATTTCCTTATATCATGATAAATGTTTATTATTCATGCTAGAATTGTATTAACCGGAAACATAATACATGTGTGAATACATAGACAAACAGAGTGTCACTAGTATGCCTCTACTTGACTAGCTCGTCGATCAAAGATGGTTAAGTTTCCTAACCATTGACATGGGTTTTCATTTGATTAATGGGATCACATCATTAGGAGAATGATGTGATTGACTTGACCCATTCCGTTAGCTTAGCACTTGATCGTTTAGTTTGTTGCTATTGCTTTCTTCATGACTTATACATGTTCCTATGACTATGAGATTATGCAACTCCCGTTTACCGGAGGAACACTTTGTGTGCTACCAAACGTCACAACGTAACTGGGTGATTATAAAGGTGCTCTACAGGTGTCTCCAAAGGTACTTGTTGGGTTGGCATATTTCGAGATTAGGATTTGTCACTCCGATTGTCGGAGAGGTATCTCTGGGCCCTCTCGGTAATGCACATCACTTAAGCCTTGCAAGCATTGCAACTAATGAGTTAGTTGCGGGATGATGTATTACGGAACGAGTAAAGAGACTTGCCGGTAATGAGATTGAACTAGGTATTGAGATACCGACGATCGAATCTCGGGCAAGTAACATACCGATGACAAAGGGAACAACGTATGTTGTTATGCGGTCTGACCGATAAAGATCTTCGTAGAATATGTGGGAGCCAACATGAGCATCCAGGTTCCGCTATTGGTTATTGACTGGAGACGTGTCTCGGTCATGTCTACATAGTTCTCGAACCCGTAGGGTCCGCACGCTTAACGTTTCGATGACGGTTATATTATGAGTTTATGAGTTTTGATGTACCGAAGGTTGTTCGGAGTCCTAGATATGATCACGGACATGACGAGGAGTCTCGAAATGGTCGAGACATGAAGATTGATATATTGGACGACTATATTCGGACACCGGAATGATTCCGGGGGTTATCGGATATATACCGGAGTACCGGGGGGTTACCGGAACCCCCCCGGGGGTTATTGGGCCTCATGGGCCCAAAGTGGTGGAAGAGGAGAGGCAGCAGGAGGTGGCGCCCCCCCCCCTTGCCCCAATCCGAATTGGGAAAGGGGAGGGGGCGCGGCCCCCCTTCTCCTTCCTTCTCTCCACCTCCTCCTTCCCCCTTCTCCTAGTTGGAATAGGAAAGGGGGGCAAAACCTACTTGGAGTAGGATTGCCCCCCCTTGGGCGCGCCTCCTCCTCTTGGCCGGCCCCCTCCTCCTCCCCCCTTTATATACGGAGGACGGGGGCACCCCATAGACACAACAATTGATCAAGTTGATCTTTTAGCCGTGTGCGGTGCCCCCCTCCACCATAGTCCACCTCGACACTACTATAGCGGTGCTTAGGCGAAGCCCTGCATTGGTAGAACATCAACATCGTCACCACGCCGGCGTGATGACGAATCTCTCCCTCAACACTCGGCTAGATCGGAGTTCGAGGGACATCATCGGGCTGAACGTGTGCTGAACTCAGAGGTGTCGTGCGTTCGGTACTTGATCGGTCGGATCGTGAAGACGTATGACTACATCAACCGCGTTGTGCTAACGCTTCCGCTTTCGGTCTATGAGGGTACGTAGACAACACTCTTCCCTCTCGTTGCTATGCATCACCATGATCTTGCGTGTGCGTAGGAATTTTTTTGAAATTACTACGTTCCCCAACAGTGGCATCCGAGCCAGGTTTTATGCGTAGATGTCATATGCACGAGTAGAACACAAGTGAGTTGTGGGCGATATAAGTCATACTGCTTACCAGCATGTCATACTTTGGTTCGGCGGTATTGTTGAATGAAGCGGCTCGGACTGACATTACGCGTACGCTTACGCGAGACTGGTTCTACCGACGTGCTTTGCACACAGGTGGCTGGCGGGTGTCAGTTTCTCCAACTTTAGTTGAACCGAGTGTGGCTACGCCCGGTCCTTGCAAAGGTTAAAACAACACCAACTTGACAAACTATCGTTGTGGTTTTGATGCATAGGTAAGAACGGTTCTTGCTAAGCCCGTAGCAGCCACGTAAAATTTGCAACAACAAAGTAGAGGACGTCTAACTTATTTTTGCAGGGCATGTTGTGATGTGATATGGTCAATACATGATGCTAAATTTTATTGTATGAGATGATCATGTTTTGTAACCGAGTTATCGGCAACTGGCAGGAGCCATATGGTTGTCACTTTATTGTATGCAATGCAATCGCCCTGTAATGCTTTACTTTATCACTAAGCGGTAGCGATAGTCGTGGAAGCATAAGATTGGCGAGACGACAATGATGCTACGATGGAGATCAAGGTGTCGCACCGGTGACGATGGTGATCATGAAGGTGCTTCGGAGATGGAGATCACAAGCACAAGATGATGATGGCCATATCATATCACTTATATTGATTGCATGTGATGTTTATCTTTTATGCATCTTATCTTGCTTTGATTGACGGTAGCATTATAAGATGATCCCTCACTAAATTATCAAAGTATAAGTGTTCTCCCTGAGTATGCACCGTTGCGAAAGTTCTTCGTGCTGAGACACCACGTGATGATCGGGTGTGATAGGCTCTACGTTCAAATACAACGGGTGCAAAACAGTTGCACACGCGGAATAGTCAGGTTAAACTTGACGAGCCTAGCATATAACAGATATGGCCTCGGAACACGGAGACCGAAAGGTCGAGCGTGAATCATATAGTATATATTATCAACATAGTGATGTTCACCGTTGATACTACTCCATCTCATGTGATGATCGGACATGGTTTAGTTGATATGGATCACGTGATCACGTAGAGGATTAGAGGGATGTCTATCTAAGTGGGAGTTCTTAAATAATATGATTAATTGAACTTAAATTTATCATGAACTTAGTACCTGATAGTATCTTGCTTGTCTATGTTGATTGTAGATAGATGGCCCGTGCTGTTGTTCCGTTAAATTTTAATGCGTTCCTTGAGAAAGCAAAGTTGAAAGATGATGGTAGCAATTACACGGACTGGGTCCGTAACTTGAGGATTATACTCATTTCTGCACAGAAGAATTATGTCCTGGGAGCACCGCTAAGTGCCAAGCCTGCTGCAGGAGCAACACCAGATGTTATGAACGTCTGGCAGAGCAAAGCTGATGACTACTCGATAGTTCAGTGTGCCATGCTTTACGGCTTAGAACCGGGTCTTCAATGACGTTTTGAACGTCATGGAGCATATGAGATGTTCCAGGAGTTGAAGTTAATATTTCAAGCAAATGCCCGGATTGAGAGATATGAAGTCTCCAATAAGTTCTATAGCTGCAAGATGGAGGAGAATAGTTCTGTCAATGAACATATACTCAAAATGTCTAGGTATCATAATCACTTGACTCAACTGGGAGTTAATCTTCCTGTTGATAGTGTCATTGATAGAGTTCTTCAATCACTGCCACCAAGCTACAAAAGCTTCGTGCTGAACTATAATATGCAAGGGATGAATAAGACTATTACTGAGCTCTTCGTGATGCTAAAGGCCGCGGAGGTAGAAATCAAGAAGGAGCATCAAGTATTGATGGTTAATAAGACCACCAGTTTCAAGAAAAAGGGCAAAGGGAAGAAGAAGGGGAACTTTAAGAAGAACAACAAACAAGTTGCTGCTCAGGAGAAGAAACCCAAGTCTGGACATAAGCCTGAGACTGAGTGCTTCTACTTCAAACAGACTGGTCATTGGAAGCGGAACTACCCCAAGTATTTGGCGGATAAGAAGGATGGCAAAGTGAACAAAGGTATATGTGATATACATGTTATTGATTGAAAGTGCAACTATCCCTAGGTGGTTTTGGTAATTCATAACAACATATAGCTCATTGAGCTAATGCTATTCCAAGGTGATTATTCCAGGAAAGCTCAATGATTGGCATGGCATGGATGTGAAAGTGGAACCCTCAAAATGCTAAGGACAAAGGATTGGCTCAAGCTCAAAAGCTCAAGACTCTTCATTTTATATTTTAGTGATCCAAGATCACATTGAGTCCATAGGAAAAGCCAATACTATTAAGGAGGGATGAGGTGTTGCTTAATGAACCTCTTGCTTCATGTGCTTAATGATATGCTCCAAAACCCTCAACTACTTTCCCATATCCACATATGACCTAAACTCTAAGCCAAACTCGGTCCTACCGATTCTTCCTATCCGGCGCCACCGAGTTTCACTTGCCATTAGCCACTGCCAAGCCCTAGCAATTCGGTTCTACCGATAAGGATCTCGGTCCCACCGAGATGGGGTTGCAAACTCTCTGTTTCCCTTTCGTAACTTTTCGGTCCCACCGAAAGAGCGAATCGGTCCCACCGAGATTGCAATGTAAACTCAGTGTTTCCCCTTTGTAACTTTTCGGTCTCACCGAGTTCCACTCGGTCTCACCGAAAGAGCAAATCGGTCCCACCGAGTTTGCCTGACCAACTCTCTGGTTAGCTAATTACCAAATTCGGTCTCACCGACTTTGTGTAATCGGTCTCACCAAGATTACGTTATGCCCAAACCCTAACCGAATCGGTCCTACCGAGTTGCATGTCAGTCCCACCGAAATTCCTAACGGTCACTAGGTTTACTACTTCGGTCAGACCGAGTTTTCTAATTCGGTCCCACCGAGATTGGTAAATTGTGTGCAACGGTTGGATTTTGTGTGGAGGCTATATATACCCCTCCACCTCCTTCTCATTCGATGAGAGAGCCATCAGAACACACACACCATTCCTACTCATATGTTCTGAGAGAAAACCACCTACTCATGTGTTGAGATCAAGACATTCCATTCCTACCATATGAATCTTGATCTCTAGCCTTCCCAAGTTGCTTTCCACTCAAATCTTCTTTCCACCAAATCCAAATCCTATGAGAGAGAGTTGAGTGTTGGGGAGACTATCATTTGAAGCACAAGAGCAAGGAGTTCATTACCTACACACCATTTGTTACTTCTTGGGGAGTGGTGTCTCCTAGATTGGCTAGGTGTCACTTGGGAGCCTCCGACAAGATTGTGGAGTTGAACCAAGGAGTTTGTAAGGGCAAGGAGATCGCCTACTTCGTGAAGATCTACCGCTAGTGAGGCAAGTCCTTCGTGGGCGATGGCCATGGTGGGATAGACAAGGTTGCTTCTTCGTGGACCCTTTGTGGGTGGTTGCTTCTTCGTGGACCCTTTGTGGGTGGAGCCCTGTGTGGACTCGCGCAACCGTTGCCCTTGGGTGGAGCCCTGTGTGGACTCGTGCAACCGTTACCCTTCGTGGGTTGAAGTCTCCATCAACGTGGATGTAGGATAGCACCACCTATCCGAACCACGGGAAAAACATCCGTGTCTCCAATAGCGTTTGAATTCTCCAAACCCTTCCCTTTACATTCTTGCAAGTTGCATGCCTTACTTTTCGCTGCCAATATACTCTTTGCATGCTTGCTTGAATTGTGTGATGATTGCTTGACTTATCCTAAAATAGCTAAAATCTGCCAAGAACTAAAATTGGGAAAATGTTAAGTTTTTATTTGGTCAAGTAGTCTAATCACCCCCCTCTAGACATACTTTCGATCCTACATTGATGTGTACCTTACTAATGCTCACAGTAGCACCTGGGTATTTGATACTGGTTCTGTTGCTAACATTTGCAACTCGGAATAGGGGCTACGGATTAAGTGAAGATTGGCTAAGGACGAGGTGACGATGCGCGTGGGAAATGGTCCCAAAGTCGATGAGATCGCGGTCGACACGCTACCTCTACATCTACCTTCGGGATTAGTATTAGACCTAAATAATTGTTATTTGGTGCCAGTGTTGAGCATGAACATTATATCTAGATCTTGTTTGATGCGAGACGTTATTCATTTAAATCAGAGAATAATGGTTGTTCTATTTATATGAGTAATATCTTTTATGGTCATGCACCCTTGAAGAGTGGTCTAATTTTACTAAATCTCGATAGTGGTGATACACATATTCATAATATTGAAGCCAAAAGATACAGAGTTGATAATGACAGTGCAACTTATTTGTGGCACTGCCGTTTAGGCCATATCGGAGTAAAGCGCATGAAGAAACTCCATACTGATGGACTTTTGGAACCACTTGATTATGAATCACGTGGTACTTGTGAACCATGCCTCATGGGCAAGATGACTAAAACGCCGTTCTCCGGAACTATGGAGAGAGCAACAGATTTGTTGGAGATCATACATACAGATGTATGTGGTCCAATGAATGTTGAGGCTCGTGGCGGGTATCGTTATTTTCTCACCTTCACAGATGATTTAAGCAGATATGGGTATATCTACTTAATGAAACATAAGTCTGAAACATTTGAAAAGTTCAAAGAATTTCAGAGTGAAGCTGAAAATCATAGTAACAAGAAAATAAAGTATCTATGATCTGATCATGGAGGAGAATATTTGAGTTATGAGTTCGGTCTTCATTTAAAACAATGCGGAATAGTTTCACAACTCACGCCACCCGAAACACCATAGCGTAATGGTGTGTCCGAACGTCGTAATCGTACTTTACTAGATATGGTGCGATCTATGATGTCTCTTACTGATTTACCGCTATCGTTTTGGGGTTATGCTTTAGAGACGGCCGCATTCACCTTAAATAGGGCACCATCGAAATCCGTTGAGACGACGCCTTATGAACTATGGGTTGGTAAGAAACCAAAGTTGTCGTTTCTGAAAGTTTGGGGCTGCGATGCTTATGTGAAAAAGCTTCAACCTGATAAGCTCGAACCCAAATCGGAGAAATGTGTCTTCATAGGATACCCAAAGGAGACTTTTGGGTACACCTTCTATCACAGATCTGAAGGCAAGACTTTTGTTGCTAAATTTGGAGTTTTTCTAGAGAAGGAGTTTCTCTCGAAAGAAGTGAGTGGGAGGAAAGTAGAACTTGATGAGGTAACTGTACCTGCTCCCTTATTGGAAAGTAGTTCATCACAGAAAACGGTTTCTACGACACCTACACCAATTAGTGAGGAAGTTAATGATGATGATCATGAAACTTTAGATCAAGTTGTTACTGAACCTCGTAGGTCAACCAGAGTAAGATCCGCACCAGAGTGGTATGGTAATCCTGTTCTGGAAGTTATGTTACTAGACCATGACGAACCTACGAACTATGAAGAAGCGATGGTGAGCTCAGATTACGCAAAATGGCTTGAGGCCATGAAATCTGAGCTAGGATCCATGTATGAGAACAAAGCGTGGACTTTGGTTGACTTGCCCGTTGATTGTCAAGCAATTGAGAATAAATGGATCTTCTAGAAGAAGACTGATGCTGACGGTAATGTTACTGTCTATAAAGCTCGACTTGTTGCAAAAGGTTTTCAACAAGTTCAAGGGATTGACTACGATGAGACCTTCTCACCCGTAGTGATGCTTAAGTCTGTCCGAATCATGTTAGTAATTGCCGCATTTTATGATTATGAAATTTGGCAAATGGATGTCAAAACTGCATTCCTGAATGGATTTCTGGAAGAAGAGTTGTATATGATGCAACTAGAAGGTTTTGTCGATCCAAAGGGAGCTAACAAAGTGTGCAAGCTCCAGCGATCCATTTATGGACTGGTGCAAGCCTCTCGGAGTTGGAATGAACGCTTTGATAGTGTGATCAAAGCATTTGGTTTTATACAGACTTTTGGAGAAGCCTGTATTTACAAGAAAGTGAGTGGGAGCTCTGTAGCATTTCTGATATTATATGTGGATGACATATTGCTGATTGGAAATGATATAGAATTTCTGGATAGCATAAAGGGATACTTGAATAAGAGTTTTTCTATGAAAGACCTCGGTGAAGCTGCTTACATATTGGGCATCAAGATCTATAGAGATAGATCAAGACGCTTAATTGGACTTTCACAAAGCACATACCTTGACAAAGTTTTGAAAAAGTTCAAAATGGATCAAGCAAAGAAAGGGTTCTTGCTTGTGTTACAAGGTGTGAAGTTGAGTAAGACTCAATGCCCGACCAGTGCAAAAGATAGAGAGAAGATGAAAGATGTTCCCTAGGCTTCAGCCATAGGCTCTATCATGTATGCAATGCTGTGTACCAGACCTGATGTGTGCCTTGCTATAAGTCTAGCAGGGAGGTACCAAAGTAATCCAGGAGTGGATCACTGGACAGCGGTCAAGAACATCCTGAAATACCTGAAAAGGACTAAGGATATGTTTCTCGTTTATGGAGGTGACAAAGAGCTCATCGTAAACGGTTACGTTGACGCAAGCTTTGACACTGATCCGGACGATTCTAAATCGCAAACCGGATACGTGTTTATATTAAACGGTGGAGCTGTCAGTTGGTGCAGTTCTTAACAAAGCGTCGTGGCGGGATCTACGTGTGAAGCGGAGTACATAGCTGCTTTGGAAGCAGCAAATGAAGGAGTCTGGATGAAGGAGTTCATGTCTGATCTAGGTGTCATACCTAGTGCATCGGGTCCAATGAAAATCTTTTGTGACAATACTGGTGCAATTGCCTTGGCGAAGGAATCCAGATTTCACAAGAGAACCAGGCACATCAAGAGACGCTTCAATTCCATCCGGGATTTAGTCCAGGTGGGAGAGATAGAAATTTGCAAGATACATACGGATCTCAATGTTGCAGACCTGTTAACTAAGCCTCTTCCACGAGCAAAACATGATCAGCACCAAGGCTCCATGGGTGTTAGAATCATTACTGTGTAATCTAGATTATTGACTCCAGTGTACGTGGGAGACTGAAGGAAATATGCCCTAGAGGCAATAATAAAGTTATTATTTATTTCCTTATATCATGATAAATGTTTATTATTCATGCTATAATTGTCTTAACCGGAAACATAATACATGTGTGAATACATAGACAAACAGAGTGTCACTAGTATGCCTCTACTTGACTAGCTCGTTGATCAAAGATGGTTAAGTTTCCTAACCATTGACATGGGTTTTCATTTGATTAATGGGATCACATAATTAGGAGAATGATGTGATTGACTTGACCCATTCCGTCATCTTAGCACTTGATCGTTTAGTTTGTTGCTATTGCTTTCTTCATGACTTATACATGTTCCTATGACTATGAGATTATGCAACTCCCGTTTACTGGAGGAACACTTTGTGTGCTACCAAACGTCACAACGTAATTGGGTGATTATAAAGATGCTCTACAGGTGTCTCCAAAGGTACTTGTTGGGTTGGCGTATTTCGAGATTAGGATTTGTCACTCCGATTGTCGGAGATGTATCTCTGGGCCCTCTCGGTAATGCACATCACTTAAGCCTTGCAAGCATTGCAACTAATGAGATAGTTGCGGGATGATGTATTACGGAACGAGTAAAGAGACTTGCCAGTAACGAGATTGAACTAGGTATTGAGATACCCACGATCGAATCTCGGGCAAGTAACATACCGATGACAAAGGGAACAACGTATGTTGTTATGCGGTTTGACCGATAAAGATCTTCGTAGAATATGTAGGAGCCAATATGAGCATCCAGGTTCCGCTATTGGTTATTGACCGGAGACATGGCTCGGTCATGTCTACATAGTTCTCGAACCCGTAGGGTCCGCACGCTTAACGTTTCGATGATGGTTATATTATGAGTTTATGAGTTTTGATGTACCGAAGGTTGTTTGGAGTCCCGGATGTGATCACGGACATGACAAGGAGTCTCGAAATGGTCGAGACATGAAGATTGATATATTGGACGACTATATTCGGACACCGGAATGGTTCCGGGGGTTATCGGATATATACCGGAGTATCGGGGGGTTACCGGACCCCCCCTCCCCGGGGTTATTGGGCCTCATGGGCCCAAAGTGGTGGAAGAGGAGAGGCAGCAGGAGGTGGCGCGCGGCCCCCCATGCCCTAATCCGAATTGGGAAAGGGGAGGGGGCGCGGCCCCCCTTCTCCTTCCTTCTCTCCACCTCCTCCTCCCCCCTTCTCCTAGTTGGAATAGGAAAGGGGGGCAAAACCTACTTGGAGTAGGATTGCCCCCCCTTGGGCGCGCCTCCTCCTCTTGGCCGGCCCCCTCCTCCTCCCCCCTTTATATACGGAGGAGGGGGCACCCCATAGACACAACAATTGATCAAGTTGATCTTTTAGCCGTGTGCGGTGCCCCCCTCCACCATAGTCCACCTCAACAATACTATAGCGGTGCTTAGGCGAAGCCCTGCGTTGGTAGAACATCAACATCGTCACCATGCCGGCGTGCTGACGAAACTCTCCCTCAACACTAGGCTGGATCGGAGTTCGAGGGACGTCATCGGGCTGAATGTGTGCTGAACTCGGAGGTGCCGTGCGTTCGATACTTGATCGGTCGGATCGTGAAGACGTACGACTACATCAACCGCGTTGTGCTAACACTTACGCTTTCGGTCTACGAGGGTACGTAGACAACACTCTCCCCTCTCGTTGCTATGCATCACCATGATCTTGCGTGTGCATAGGAATTTTTTTGAAATTACTACGTTCCCCAACATTAATCTGGCTGAGTAGGATAGAAGTTTGCCCCTCCATCCAGCAATTCTTTTGAGTATCTTATCTATTAGAGGTTGCAGATCTTCTCTCCTAAGCTTGGCATAGTGCAGAGGAATCCCAAGGTATTTTATGGGGAATCCCCCAATTCTGCAGCCTATAATGTCAACAAAGATTTTAGTCTCCTCGGGCGACATATCTATAGGGATAATCTCACTCTTAGTGTAATTAATCTTCATCCCTGATACTTTTTCAAAGCGGGTCAAGATAATTTTCATGTTAGAAGCTTTGTGTTCATCTCTATCCATGAACAGGATGGTGTCATCTGCATATTGTAGGCAGATGACCCCATCAGGTATTAGGTTAGAGCATAAGCCACTAATCATGAAAGTGCGTTATATCGACTAGAGGGGGGTGAATAGGCGATTTTTATGAAAGTCTTCAAAACGTGGAAGTTATGAAGACAAACGATAGAAATAAACCTATTACCCTGCAGCGGAAGGTAGACTACACTAGGCAAGCCATAGTCAAGTATTCAATAGAGTGAAGGCACAATGACTAATAGCAGCAATGTAGTAAGGATCAGGTAGGAAGATATTGTGAAGCCACACAGAACACGCAGTCACTCAGTGAAGACAAAAGGTAGTACGAACATACAATGACTTCACAAGGAGTAACAGTGAGTAAAGGGAAGGGGAGATGAAACCAGTGACTCGCTGAAGACAATGATTTGTTGGACCAGTTCCAGTTGCTGTGACAACTGTACGTCTGGTTAGGGCGGCTAGGTATTTAAACCTTAGGACACACAGTCCCGGACACCCAGTCCTGAACACGCAGCTCAAGACACCCAGTACTCACCGTATTCCCCTTGAGATAAGGTCACACAGACCTCGCCCAATCACTCTGGTAAGTCTTCAAGGTAGACTCCCAAACCTTCACAGACTTCATTCACCGGCAATCCACAATGTCTCTTGGATGCTCAGAACGTGACGCCTAACCGGCTGGAGGATGCACAGTCCTCAAGTGTAATAAGTCTTCAGATCACACAGACAAGAAGACTTAAGTGATGCCTAATTCTCTTTGGCTCTGGGTGGTTAGGGCTTTATCCTCGCAAGGAATTCTCTCTCAAAGGCTTCGAGGTGGGTTGCTCTCAAACGACAAAAGCCGTACTCTAAATCTGAGTAGCCAACCGTTTATGGTTGTAGGGGGTGGGCTATTTATAGCCACTTGGCAACCCGACCTGATTTGTCCGAAATGACCCTGGGTCACTAAGGAACTGACACGTGTTCCAATGGTCAGATTTCAATCTCACACGGCAACTTTACTTGGGCTTCAAGCAAAGCTGACTTGCCCGACTCTGGACAAGATTCGCTCTCAAAGTCTTCACTCGAAGACATAGGTTTTGTTTAAGCATCACTTCAGTCATTCTGACTGGTTCTCTTGGACCCCACTTAACAGTACGGTGGTTCCTATGACTCAACACAGAAGAAAGAGAACTACGAAAGATCTAAGTATTCGAGCTCCATAGGCTTCATGTGGTGTCTTCTCTTGTCATAGTCTTCAATGTGAATATCTTCATATACCACCTTTGACTTCAATGTCTTCATACATTTTTAGGGGTCATCTCTGGTAGGAAAACCGAATCAATGAGGGACTTCTACCTGTGTCATCCTGCAATTCTCACAAACACATTAGTCCCTCAACTAGGTTTGTCGTCAATACTCCAAAACCAACTAGGGGTGGCACTAGATGCACTTACAAATCATATCTTGAGAAGCAGCTTTGGAAAGCATTCTACTAAGAACATCTACTACTATATTGAAAAGCAGAGGGGATAGTGGATCTCCCTACCTCAGGCCTTTCCATGTGATAAAGGAATGCCCTTCTATACCATTTATTTTCACTCCTACTGATCCCATATGGGTAATCTGTTTAATCCAAGAGATCCACAGAGGCCCAAAATTTCTTTTCTCTAGAATTTCTAGTAGGAAGTCTAAGTTTACCTTATCAAAGGCTTTTTCATAGTCTAATTTTAGGACTAGGCCTGGATTGCCTGATTTGTAAGTGGAATGCAGCACTTCATGTGTAGTAACTACACTCTCAAGGATATACCTACCTTTGATAAAGGCAGTTTGATTGCTAGAGGTGAGAGTATTCATCAGTAATGCCAATCTATTTGTGAGAACTTTAGTAAATACTTTAAAAACACAGTTTAAGAGACTGATAGGCCTAAATTTTTTCATGTTAGTAGCTTCCTTCTCTTTAGGTATAAGAGTCAGCATTGTAAAATTTAGTCTATAAATGTCTAGCTCTCCTTTGTGAAAATCAGCAAACATAGCAATAATGTCATGTTTGATGGTTTCCCAGAAGTTCTGGAGGAAGAGGAAAGGTAGTCCATCTAGACCTGGGGCTCCATCAGAGTAAGATCCAAAAATGGCCTCTTTCACTTCTTCCTCAGAAAAAGGTTTTTGGAGAGCTTGGTTATCTAAATATTTCACTCTCTCATCTAATGAGAAGAAGTCATTGCTAATGCTAAAGCCATCTCTACTTTCTTTCTTAAACAGTTCCTTATAGTAGTCGGTGGCAATTTCCAACATCTCATTAATATATTTGGTGGTGCCATTTGGCCCCTCCAAAGAGTTAATCATAATTTTCCTTCTCCTCTAATTGGCTACAGCCTGGAAATATTTAGTATTTCTATCTCCCTCCAAAATATCTCTATCTCTAGCTCTCTGTCTAACTTTCACTTCTTCTACAATCCATAGGTTGTGTAGTTCAGAGAGCAGAGTTTTCATTCTAAGTCTTTCTAATTCAGAAAGTGGAGTAGTTTCTGACTTAACATCCAGAGTGTTATATTCTTCTTTCAGTTTGATTTTGAGCTTTTTGATCTCAGAATCAACATTTCTACTCCAACCTTTACTGAACCTCCTAAATCTTCTAACCTTTTCTTGCCATATGTCTATAGATTTGGTGCTCAGGGTGGGGGCAGACCAGTTTTTGATTGCTAGTTCTTTGAACTCAGCTCTCAGCATCCACCATTTTTCAAATTTATAACTAGAGCTTCTTGGGGTGCTCCCAATGCTAGAGTCCCACAGGAGTGGAGTGTGGTCACTACCAGTCCTAGGGAGGGCTTGGGAATTATTCAAAGGAAAGAGGGTATCTAATTCAGTAGTACAAAAGATCCTATCTATGGTAGACATGACAAGATTCTCCTGGTTGTTAGCCTAGGTGAACTGACTGCCAGACATCTTAATTTCTAATAAGCTCCATATTTCTGTCCAGGCATTAAAATTATCACTCCATTTGTGCTTGATTCTGCCTGTGTTTTTGTCTTGCTGGTATCTAACCAAGTTGTTGTCACCTCCAATAATTGTAGGCGGATGATCTTCAATAAACAAGCTGTGAAGCTCAGATATGAAATTATCCTTGCCTTCCTCATAAGGAGATCCATACACTGCTATAAATCTAAAGCTCTTACCACTGATCTTGTGAGTTAGGTTACAAGAAACAGAGAAAAGGAGGGAGTTCCAACTGCTGATATCAAAGATATCAGAGTCAACCCCTACCAACACACCCCCTGAGGTGCCTACAGCAGGCAGGTGGTGCCAGATATAACTAATATTACCACTAATGGATTTCAAGAAAGAAGTAGAAAGACTCTCCTTCTTAGTTTCTTGAAAAGCTACAATACTAGGTTTGTGCTTAGCTAGGGTTTCAATGATGCAAGTTCTTTTACCAGGGTTTGTAATCCCTCTAATGTTCCAAAAAATGGCATTCATTGAAAAAGTTTTTTTCCCAGGGTGCTTGCCCTGCCCATAGTTGGAAATCTTCTCCCATAGAGCACTCTAGTTTAGATGTGTGTGGGGGATCACACATCCAATCCCTTTAGGAGTGAAGGGGGAGGTATTAGCAGCTATCAGCTCTTCCTGACTAGGCTGCCCTTCAGGCTTGCTAGCAGGTTTTTCACCTAATCTAGGGTACTCAACTAAACTATCAATGTTAGGTGGACCTTCAGGCCTAACATCATTTCTGTAAGCTATCACAGGTGTCAAAGTTCTACTCCTATCTTGCTTGATGTTTTCAAATTTTTGTCCTTCAGACATTTGAAAAGCATTGTCAAGCATATTATTTGTATGGTCTACCTGACCAGAATCTATTTCTACCCATATCTTACTAGCTACTACAATGAAATTAGGATCAGAAAAGTACTCAAAGGAATTTCTAACAATAGTACCTTTGCTGTTTTTCTTTTCAGTCTCCAAATTTTGCACTTTTTTGTTGTTTATGGCAATATCCATCATAGTTTTTCCTCCAACATCCACTCTACTACTCTTTCTCTGTGCTTGCACTGGCCCCCATTTGCTAATAGGTTTATGGGCTTTCTGTTTTTCTTTCTCCACACATGCTGCAAGCTGTGGGCTGAAGATCACATCTTCTTCCTCAGCTATGTTTTCCTCCACAAAATTATTGCTTTCTAGTTCTTCTTCATCCTCCATCAACTCCATTTCCTGGAGGAGGTTGTAGCTCTGCCCTAACAAGGAGGGTTCTTGCAGTTGCTGAAGATAGTTGAAGACCTTTTGTTTTGAGCTGTGGTTTGAGTTGGAGTTGCCACTAGCAGATTTATTGCTTTGTAAGGAGTGTGTGGATCCAGTCCCAGACGATCCTTTCTCTCTATTGTTCATCTCTTCTTCCTTTCTGTTCTTGTCCACTACAGCCCCAGTATTGCTGTCATCTAGATCCTCATCTATGGGTTCCTCCATGTCTGCCTCTTCCATAGGTGGTTCCACAATTATCTTTATCTTGAACAGGTGGTCACCAATTCCAAACAGTCTATTAGCAGGGATTTTTGTATGATCCTTGCACCTGATCTTGATTCTGACAGTTTCAAAGGACTTGAAGTTACCAAGCCAGTCCACATCAATCAGAGTTCCCAAAACTGATGCAAACTACTCCAGAACACTCCATTCAGCCCAAGCTAGTGCAATCCCTTCCAGTTGAAGCCAGACCTTTTGGAGCTCACCATAATGTTCTAGGTTTCCTTTCCAAACCTCCACATTCACTGTCACCCCTTCCATTTCAGGCAGTCCAAACAGTGGATACCTGGCCACACTCTCAACAGGAATGTGAGGGGGGAATTTGACCAAGAAAGTCCACTCATCTAGTTTCCTGATCTGCCAAGGCCAGTTTATCTTGTATATCAGGGAGAAGTTGTGTCCTAACTCCTGTTTATTGACTTGTCCTGCCTCCACATAGACCAAGCCAACATTCTTCCTCATCCCTATATGCTGATCATTCACATCTGGTACATCAATTTGATGGTATCCTAGGCCAGGGGCTCCACTGCCAACAAACTTTGCTTGATTCCTTGGCTTCTTTCTCACTGGACAATCTTCTACTTTATGTGTCACTACTTTGCAGATGAAGCACACAGGTGGTTTGGGGCAGTTTGATTTGTGATGCCCAGGCTCACCACAACTGTAGCAAATTACATCTGCATATTATGTTGCCTCTACTTCAACTGGTTTAGGGAAAGGTTGTTTGCTCTTCCCAAAATTCATCCCCTTCTTCTGTTGAAATGTATTACTTCCTGCATTGGTCCCTTGCCCCTGCCCCTGATTCTGTGGATTCTGCCCAGCGCTTTGAGCAATCTGTTTTCCCATAGCCTGGCCTCCCTGTCCATCTTTTTGGTGTTGCTCAACAAGCCTCTCAAAAGATTCTTGCTCACGCAGCTGATTTCCTCCCCATGGCCCAGGACCTCCACGCCAATGCGGCATCTGTGGGGGGGGGGGGTCGATAGTACGCTCCGGGGAACCACGGCGGTGGGATCTGCTGACCTCCAGGGAAACCAAAGCCGAACTAAAACTGGGGTGGAGGCGGACCGAATTGTGGATCGAATTGCTGCCAGTTGCTCACCTGTGGGGGGGTCGGCTTGTTTGCTTATAGGGTTTCCCCCTTTTCCTCTTCCCCTCCCCTTCCCTTGGTTATCCGCCATAGCTTGAATCTTCAAACGGAGTTCTGGATCGATCTCCACTCGGGTGGCAGGTTGAGAGAGCTCGAGTAGATAAGTCGCGGCGGCGAGGTGGCAGTCGCCGACGGTGATGGAGTGGGTGGAGTGGATGTGGCTGCGGAGGCGGCTTTTTCTCGATCCAGATCAGGAGTTGGTTTGCGGTCTCCTCCTCCTCTGCAAGCCACAGCTGTCCAAAATACTCCTTCGCAGCCAAATCTTCTTCCTCTTTTGCCCCTGAATCCAAGTCAGCAACGCCTGCTAATTTGCGGTCCCTGGTAGGTGGGGTCTGCTTGTCGGTGTAACAATGGCAATCCTCCACGGCGACCACAGGCTCGGAATCCCAGCGAACTGTCACCAACTCCGGCGGCCGAAGCGCTCGATGTTTCTCCGAGAACTCGATGCGGCGGCGTGCTGAGTGTTCCCCCGCCCATCGAAGAGGAGTCGCAAATTCGAACCTCGAGTTTTTCCCTATTGAGCTTGGGGAACGAGACATGGTGGATTCGCAGCTCCGCGGCGAACAGGTCATGGGAGAGGATTCTGCAGCGACCAAAATGCTCTCCATTTCGCCCTCTGCTCCGGCAGGTGTGATGTTGCTTCCGCTCGCACCCATCCGATCACCTCCTCCGGGGAGGCGGCCGCCCTCGACAGCATGTGGGCCATCTCCTCCTCCGACGCCTCCACACAAATTTTGACGACCAATTTCCTCGGCGAGTCTCTGCTCCCCGGCCGCCGCATCGACCTCGCCATCCTCGTGCGGTGCTCCTCCTCCATTGCCCTTTCCTCCGCTGAAATCTCCCCCTCGCTGCTGTGGCATCTCAGATCTGGGATTCTGAGGCGCCCTCTCATCAGCGTGGGAGGGGAACAGAGCGGTGGGCAACTGCGGGGTGATGGAGATGGGGGTGGGAGACGCGGGGCTTGAGTGCGTCGACGGCGACCGGAGCGGCAGGGAGTGTCATGGCGGTGCGTGGCGGCAACGGTGGTGGCGGTGGTAGGTGGAGATGGAGGTGGGGACGAAAAGTTCCATCTCTACTGATTGATGTATATACCGTTATAATCAAACGCTAAGTTTACCTCTCCGCAATATATGTCCTTGATAACCATCGCAGCCTGCACCCGAGCGCCCGACGGATAGGATTATTGCAGGGAGAATTAGGGTTCAGCTAAATACGATTGCCCCTCTTGTCGACTCACCCGATCATCGATGGCGTGCGCCGCGTGCGGCTGCACCTGCAGCGCCGTCGGCGAAGCACCCAGGGATGAGCTGAAGGCGCCACTGCTGGTGGATATCGAGACCGGACCCAGCCCCATCACGGCGACACCGGCGGATAGCGAGGTCGACAACGGGATGGAGAAGGGCCTCATGATCGTCACCTCCATTGCCCGAGTACGTATTTATGGATGCACTAGCGCCGGTGAACTTACATACAAAAAAAGTACGCCTGTCTTTGATTTGTATTTGTATACTTCATCTAGATTGGATCGAGCGTGTCATCAGATTCCTGCGACTAATGCACTTGCTCCTTGAATTGCTCATATCTACGCATAACGCATTGGTGCAGTGAAATCGTAATTGGCTAAACTTTGTGCGTTTTGCAGGGATTGTTGCTCTTGCTGTGGTTGTATCTGGTTGATTTACTGAGGAGACCTTTGATGGACGACGATAATGAATTCCATTCGTTACACGTAACTTTTGTTGTTTTCTCGGCCGCACTCGTGGGTATCGTTTTCTTGCAAATCTGTGTGTCCATATCTGTTCCTACAGATGCCTCTGGAGTTCCTATAGGGTTTGAACTTTGAAGCAAACGGAGCTTTGCGCCTTTTTACAAGAAAAAACCATATGCGTTGCGCTCAAACTTCTTCGGAAACATGTATAAATGCTATGCTCACTAGGGCATTCCCTATTTGTACTTTTGTGTATCATGTCAGCATGCTTGATCATTATACATATACTTAAGAGCAACTCCAACGGGGCAACCTAAACGGACGTGCCCTTTGTCCGCTTTTCGTCCGTTTGGATCGGCCAGGCGGACGCTCAAATGGGTCGGCTTGACCGCTCAACAGAAAACGGACCCAAATCTGCCGACATAGGGAAAAAAAGCTCGCAGAAATTATCATAATTAAACATTAAGTGGCCGGTCAACCGCTGGCCAAAGTCCACTTAAACCTAATTAAACATTAATTAAAACATAAAAAAAGACTACGCCTGCATGCTGCCCTAGATGTTGTCGGTCTTGCCCTTGCCCTTGACGTCGCCATCGCCATCGCCGCTGGTGGGGTCGCTGAAGACGGGAGCAGGGCCAGCCCACCCGAACGCCGCTTGGTACGCTGCCAGGACAGCCTCCTCCGGCATCTACTGGGGCGGCAGCATTGCGGCTCGCCGAGCGCGCTTCTCCTCCTCCTCAAGCCGCAGCGCCTTTGCGTCGCGTTGCAGCAGCTACTCGTAGCACATCTACCGCTCGCCGTCGGCCTCCTCCTGGGCGAGCCAGTGCGCCTTCCAGCGCTCAAGGTGGGCCACCTCCTCCTTCGGCGTCGCTGCGTAGTGGACCGAACGCGCGCTCACCCACTCGCGGGACTGGTCAGTCCACGTGTAGGCCTCCTCCTAGCCGCCGTTGCTCCTCGTGTTCGAGGGCAAACCAAGCCTCCCAGTGGGGAGAGTCGGCGGCGCACTCGGGCATCCGCCGCTACGTCTGGCGCCTGCGCACCTCCTCGTCGTGCGCCCGCTAGGTCTGCGGAACCATTGGCACCGGGATTCGGTGCGGATCCAAGTGTCAGCGGTGCAGCAGCGTGACATCGGGGTAGGGCAGCGGCTGCCTGTACTCTCAGTGCCACCGCGCTTGGTGCACCGGGATGTGCAGATGCCGGCGACCTGGGCGGACCGCGCCGGCGGAGGAGGAGGAGGAGGGGGAGGAGGAGGAGCACGGGAGGATGAGGTACCGGGGGTGCACCTGCCCTTGCCGCTGCTGCTGCCGAAGAGGCCCATTGCTTGCTAGGGTTTGGTGGTATCGCCGGTGAGGAAGCATAAGGGGGTGGTGGGGGCCAGATGTGGACGGAAGTGGATGAGGCCGGGCCCCGCCGCACGCGTGGTTAAAAAAAGATGCTTCCACTAGCTGACTAGTGGGCCCGCTGTCGATGGTTGTCATAAATTAGACGACTGGCGGTAGTTGGGTGGCCTATAAGTGGGGCTGCGGCGGACACCGAGGAGACGCGCGGCGCGTCCGCTTCGCGTCTGCGTCGGCGCATTTCAGGCACAATCTTGGGCCAGAAATGGCTCAGCGCGGACGTCAAGCGGACGCGATTTGGGTTTGGGTCGGTGCGTTGGGCCTCCACTTTTGTCCGCCCCAACCCAAACGGACGCAGGCGGACAAAATGGGTCGCCCCATTGGAGTTGCTCTAACAATTTCAAACTATGCTTGATGCTGTTGTGCTTATTTTATTAATTTGCAATGTAGATTTAGACGTAATGTAAGCACACCTGGGTCACATAGTAAACACTAAAATAGACGCCGGTTAAGCAAACATGAATATAATAAGGGGTGTGCTACGCCTCAGCCGGCGGATCTTTTCGCGAGCCGTCCGATATATGTTGCTCAGCATACAAGCCCACTTTGCAACAAGAGTATTGTTTCAGAAACAACGGTGACTATTGGATCAAGAACTTTGGTTTAGAACCATATCGGTGACTATTGCAAAAAGCGCTTTGCTTCATAAACATTAGTGACGTTGCAAAAGCATCTTTGTGTATGATCCCTCTTTGAAACTAGAGCTTTGTTTTAGAAACAACTTTTGCAACAAAAGCTTTGCTTTAGAAACATATCGCGTAGGGCTGGGACGGACCAGCAGAGAGAGCTCCCCCGACACCAACATCACTGACGGAGAGGCCGTGTGCTGCGTCGCGTGCGCTGGAATGATGGCGGGGCCGCGTGGATCGCAGGCACTGTCGCGGACGTCGGGTCAATGATCTCGATTTAGATGTAGGGCAGAAGAGATGTGAGCAGCAAGGCGGCCAGCTGCCCGGCTGATGACAAGTGGGGCGGCGAAAGAAAATATGAGGGATGGAAGTTGGGCAGTGTAGGCATACCTCGCTGGCGAATAGCGGTTGCCGGAGCGGGCTAGCAACAAGCACGGGCGCGCGCATGACATAGGCGAGTGTCTCCCTTGCGGTGCTGATTCGAGATGATAGGATTGAGGGAGATGGGGATAAGGTACGAGATGGACGCGTGTTGTTATGAAAGACATGATGATGGGTCCACAAAGGAAGGAGTGGCGCACGGCCGAGGTGGTGGACCCACATAATTATCAATTGACCGATGAGAATTTTTTCCCTAATCCACCGCATGATTATCAGTAAGCATTTTAGGCTTTGGTGTGATGTCTGTTTGATATTCGGCTCGGATATTCGGCACCCCTTTATCAAAGGTATATAAGTAGCGACGAGTGTTGTCAAGATGGTGACTTCAGACTTACTGATGTACTACTTTGTAAATTGTGAATAATCAATAAAGGGCATGCATCACTTAGATGCAGGAGGTGTATCCTCCTTTTCAAAAATATATATAATCCACTGCAATGCCAATCGTAGCCAAAGTTAATGATGTGTTAAATACATCTGTCCGCTATAAGTAAGCACATTCATCTTTGTTTCCCTATTTGGTTGCAGGCATAACACCCGTGCAGGCTTTTTGGACGCAAATCTAGGTTGTTTGGTTACCTCGGTTGCATGGAGAAAATGGTCTGCATGAAATTCAAAGCACTCCTCGGCGTGGTTCAGTGGAATTCCTGAATCTGCCACTTTCAATAAACCAGACCCGAGTGAAGCCACCCCTTCTGGGGTGGTGGCTCACATGACTTGTTCTTCTCACCTTCAATCTTCTTGACCTAATCGCTTTTAATTTACACAATGGTGCTTCAATTTGACATAAATTCAGTGGTGGTTCATTGCCTATAGTGTTGTAATCCGGAATCCAAGTTTTGTGATAACCGTGTTGTTTACTTCCAGTGTTGTCTATTGTTCACAACTGGATTGAGCTCGGTTGAGAGTGTCATGCTCTGTCAATATCTGTTGCAGGAGTTGTCATTCTATGTTACTAGAGTTGTCAATCTCAGATGCAGGAGTTGTCACTTGCAGCCATTCTCGCTATGTCAAGCTTGTGACTTGCGTTGTATCAGGTTGGTAACAGCTTGTATCTCGATAGGACTGAATGTAGCAGTAGCACCTAGGTTGTGTTTGTTCTGGAGAGGTCAGCTAGTCCGAGTGAAGTTTTATATAAAAAAAGATGCACGTCGACATTGTGAATCCATTCCCGCGATTGGTTCATAGTTTCATTGATTGTTAATCTTCAATTTCATGTTTACGTTTGGAACTTTTTTAGTTGATTTTTGTCAAATTCGCACACGATCGACCGTTTAAAATTTGTTGTGACCACTAGCTTCATCTTGTTACACACAACTTTCATGTTGTAAATTCTCCGTTTTGAGGACATAGGCGAACATAATAATTTTGTGTTCAAGTTTGGACTCATTTTAGATGAATTTTGTCAAATTCATTGCATACGATCGATAGTTTGTAATTTCTTTGACCACTACCTTTATCTCATTGTTTCACACTAGCACAGATGCCTGTGCGTTACAACGGGATGATAAAATTACATGCCTCTAGCTTAATATAAGAATGGATCAAGACCCTCACATGACCGTATTCTCTAGTTCAACATGTCACCCTTTAATTAGAGCCGAACCAGTATATTCTGTTGTATTGGCACGTGCCCATAATTTCTTTCAATTATAATTAACCTGCATATTCTTTTTTATTGGCACATGGAGGCTATCACCGTTAATAATTTATGCTATCCCTTAATCTGAACAAGCTGACTTAGCTCGATGTGCCAGATAAGGAGCAGGCCCACTATGGGAGTGATCGAACTCACGGCCTCAAAAACCCGACCACATGTTGCTAGTCACTCAAACAAACCTGCACTGAACCAATGGTCAGCGTGAACATTAAAGAACATAATGCAACATCAACTTCAAAACATTATTTTGAACTTTTCAGAAACTGATAACTATGAACTGCCAAATATACTTGGCAACGTGAACAATTTTCCAAATTACGAACATTTTTTCTGAAAATTTCATACATTTAAAAAACATGAATTTTTTAATTTGTTTACAATTTTAGGAAATAGGAACATATTTTGAACACATAGAAGAAATTTAGAAAATGTGTATTTTAATGAAAACATTATTTTCAACTTTTTCAATATATCACAATAACAAGAATATTTTTCAAATTTGTAAAAAAAATCTTCAACAAATTCGAAAAAATTAAATATTTTCCAAAACAATGGAATAATTTTTAAAATTCAGAATGACAAAAAAAATTGTAAACATTTTTTAGAATGAACACAATTTTGGAATTCATAACATGAACTACCGAATATATTTGGCAACGTGAACAAGTTTTTGAAAATTCCATAGAATTTAAGACAAAGCAAGAACAAAAAAATTGAACGGAACATTTCATGAAATTCACATAAATTTCTTAAAAACATGAACCTTTATAAACAATATGAACATTTTTAATTTGTGAACAATTTTTGAAAATTAGAATATATTTTGAAAATTCAAAAGAATGTTAGAAAATGTGTTTCTTTAATGCCAACATTACTTCCAATTTTTGCACATATCGGTACAACAAAATATTTTTCGAATTTAGAACATTTGTCAAATGCTTTTTTTAAAATCTTGATTTTTTATTTTTGGAAAATAACAACATTTTTAGGGAAAATGAGAATATTTTCAAATTTTGAACAATTATTGGCATGATAAAAAAAATCCAAACATTTTTAGAATAGGAACACAATTTTTTAATTCATAAATTTTTACGAAATTTTAAATAAAAATTGAAATTGCAAACATTTTTTGAAAATTTCGAATTTCAGTAGAAAAGTAGAAAAAGACTTAGAATGTGAAAAATAAAAAGAAACAGAAACTACCAAGAGAAAGAAACAGAAAAAGAAAAATTGAAACAGAACACGAGCAAAAATGGGCCGCCGAGTCTTGGACGCCCTGTGTATAGCTGAAACTATTTGTCGCATTGTGCGCGAAATATGAATTTTATTTGCTGCGTGGGCAGGGAAAACTGGGCTGACTTTACTGGGCCATAGCGCGCGCGGCCCACGCACGTAATTCTGCAGAAATCGTTTTTTCCTTTGCTAACAGGCGACGACAAAAGTTTTGTACCACCTTGGATAGAAAAAAAATTGATGGTGAACGGATGAAAAAATTGAAAAAACGCACCTTACTTTATTAATAGGTATAGATATAGATATAGATAGGGTTGTCGAACTACTCTACATAAGAGTTTACTCATTGGCAAGGCCTAACTTGCGAGTAACTCAACCACCAATTATTAAAAAGAGGTCGGTCATTGGTAAGGCCATAAGAATCACAGCAAACAGACTAAACTTTGTATCCCCCTCGGTGTATTTAATCGCATATCTTCTCATTGAATCAAATAAATACACCCACAGAATGACCAACAATACCTGCAATCAATCAAAGTGTATATTAGGGAAGGAAAAGTACAAGTGTATAGAAAAACACATGCATTTATTTAATTATGTACTCAATATATACCAGAATTCTTCGAAACTGTTATTTGAATGGTTCAGTAGATAAAAGGCAGAAAGGTTTAAGCTAATATCGGCCTAGAAAAAGGGTCATTCATTCCTAGAAATTCTAGATAGTTTCCCCCTTTTTTGGAACATATGTTTACCATCAAATAAAGAAGACCCTCATAAATAGTCATACTCCTTCCACTCCAAATTAATTGAAGTTCTAGGTTTTTCCTGAATCAAATTTGTTTATAGTTTGATCAAGTCTATCTGAAAGTGCTAAGATCTACAATATCAGTATATAGTCCAGATTTTTTCTTGAAGAAACTAAGAAAACTAATTTGGTATTCTAGATGTTGATATATTTTTTAGTAGAGTAGTCAAACTTTTAAAAGTTTGACTTAGAACAAACCTAAACCTTCACTTCATTTGGAAAGGAGGTACTTGAATTAGATATTTGTATCGGTCCAGTTAAATTTCAATTTCACTCGTCCATGTCATTAAGCCAAAGTAAATAGTAGGGCAACCGAAGAGTAGTAGAAAGGATTCTCCGTAATAAAGGGAGGTACATTGGGTTTAAGGAACTAGATGGAGCAGTATAACAACTAAATTATAGCTAGTGCATAAAAGATTTATCGAGTGTATTGTTTGGATGACCGCTTTGAGATAGAATTAGAACGTATAAATGAGTCTTGTCCTACAAGAATCCTTTTGTGTCAAGCAACGTATGTGGGAAACTTATAAGGTGAGTCAATGATCCAAGCAATGAAATTCACCTGCCCTAAGCAGCCATATAGCCACAACAGAGCACAATGATTAGTCATATGTACATGCTCTGTTCTTTTATCCTAACATAAAAATTGCATTAGGGTTTACCCCCATGTTAGCACACAATCAACAATTCACTCAATGCGCCTCCATTATCACCAGATCGAGCTACAATTCATGAGTTCATCCAGAGGGGACTGAAGGAGGAGGAAGGATTATCCGTTCAACACGAAAGGGGAAAGTTAGCTAGTCTGCCAGCCGTTCGCCAGCCACTCACACGCCATCGCTAGGTTTAAGTACACTGCCCACATGGGCCCATTCCGGGCCAGCCAGCCGAGCCGGCAGGCGAGGCTGTCTCTTGGGCCGGCCCACTCTTGGTACTTGGTTCTCTGCTGCTTCTGTGTCTTGATCGCTGTTGCTGACAATCCCTCCCCTGTTAGAGACGGCTTGCCCCAAAGCCGGTGCTCTAGGGAATTTCTGCCTGAGCTGCACCTTGTCCTCCCATGTCGCCATCTCCACTGGAGTGTCGCTCCACTTCACCAGCACTTGCACCAGAGTATTGGACCCGCGATGCATCACTCGCTGTTGTAGTACCTGCTCGAGAACTGAAAATTGCATTTCTGGGGAGGGAAGTTGGGTCAATACCTCATGAGCTGGGCCGAGCACTTTCCGCAGGAGAGACATGGAATACTGGGTGCACACGACTGGACACTAGCAATGCCAAGTGGTAAGCTACTTCACCAACGTGCTCCAGAACTTCAAAAGGTCCATAGAATTTGAAGGCCAATTTGTGATTCGCCCTGGGAGCAACCGATGTCTGAAGGTATGGCTGCAACTTCAGAAAAATAGAATCCCCAACCTTGAACACATGCTCAGATCGATGCTTATCGGCATGTGTCTTCATGCGCTGTTGCGCACGCAACAGATGCTTACGTACTGATCTGATAATCACTTGGCGATCATCAAGCCACTGTTGCAGATCAGCAGACTGCACTGTACTCTTTGCGGACAACCCAAAGTGACGAGGCTCATGACCATAGATGATCTCAAAGGGAGTCTTACCCGTAGTCGAGTGCCAGTTGGTATTGTACCAGTATTCACACAATGGTATCCATTTAGCCCAGCGAGAGGGATGAGCACTGACAAAACATCGCAGAAAACATTCCACTTGTTGGTTAACTCGCTCCGTCTGTCCATCAGTTTGAGGGTGACATGTTGTACTCATACGCAACAGAACACCAGCTCGCTGGAAAAGTTCCTTCCAGAACTGGCTTGTGAATATGCGATCTCGATCAGAAACTATAGAAAGAGGCATCCCATGCAAACGGTACACTGTGTTGAGGAAGGCTTCAGCCACTGTAACTGCAGTAAACGAATGATGCAAAGGAACGAAGTGTCCATACTTCGACAGTTTGTCAATGATCACCATCAAGCAATTATACTGCCCAGAAACTGGTAGCCAGTCGACAAAATCCATAGTTACCATTTCCCAAGGTAAGTCCGGGATAGGCAGGGGTTGCAGTAAACCCGGATATGGAATTCGTTCGGGTTTTGCTTGCTGGCAAATGGTGCAGTTCGAGACATATTGTTTAATGTAACTGTGCATACCTTGCCAACGAAACAGTTGCCTGACACGTTTGAAAGTGACCGGAAAGCCTGAGTGACCACCAATTGGACTGTCGTGGAAAGCACTAACAATTGTGTGCTGCAACTTGGGATCTGCACCTACCCAAATGCATTTGTCAACCCTTAACAGTCCAGCTTTCAAGGAAAATTTGCCTTCGTGTCCCCCAGAAGAGGCAAGTTTCTGCAGTAGATCAAAGCAAAACCTGTCTTGAGTGTAGCTGTGCACAATATCATCTAGCCAGGCTGGTTGCACAGTGGATATGGGGAATAGTTCAGGCATAGTTTCAGCAGCAGTGTGTGGCTTCCTGGACAGAGCATCCGCAGCATGATTTTCTACTCCCTTTTTATAGACAATACTGTATTGTAACCCTAACAGCTTAGTTAGGGCTTTCTGCTGCCACTTGGTATGTAGTCGTTGTTCAGACAAACTGGCCAAACTGCGTTGATCTGTTTTGATAATGAATTCAGACAATTGCAGATACGGACGCCAGTGTTCCACAGCCAGTAAAATCGCCAGATATTCTTTCTCATAAACCGATAGCATTTGATTCCTAGGGCCCAAGGCCTTGCTCACATACGCCAGTGGGTGCCCTTCCTGCATTAACACTGCACCCACGCCTATGTCACACGCATCAGTTTCAATGACAAACTGTTTAGAGAAATCAGGAAGAGCCAGTACGGGTGCTGATATCAGTGCTTGCTTGAGAGCTATAAAAGCTTGTTGTTCAGTATTTGTCCAGTGGAACTGCACTCCTTTCTTGAGCAAATTGGTAAGAGGTTTGCTAATGAGACCATAACGAGCTATGAACTTCCTGTAATAACAAGCCAGACCCAAAAATCCTCTGACCTCCTTAGCAGACACAGGTACAGGCCACTCTTGAATGCTTGTAATCTTTTCAGGATCCGTTGCAACCCCTTGACTACTGATGATGTGGCCCAAATAACTGATTTGAGTTTGAGCAAAAGCACACTTTGACAACTTCACTTTCCACTGGTGTTGTTTCAACAATTGCAGAACTCTTGCCAGGTGTTCCAAATGGAGATCATAGGTTGCACTGAAAATTAATATATCGTCAAAGAATGATATGGCAAATTCCCTGAGGCAAGGGGCCAGAGTGTCATTCATGGCAAAATGGAAAGTGTTTGGACCACCAGTCAGCCCAAAAGACACAACCGGGAACTCAAACTGCCCAAAGTGTGTTTGAAAAGCTGTTTTATGCACTTCCCCAGGAGCCAAGCGAATTTGGTGGTACCCAGCCCTGAGATCGAGCTTAGAAAACCAACATGATCCAACTAATTCGTCCAGCAGCTCGTCAATGACAGGAATAGGGTATTTGCTCTTTACAGTTATTGCATTCAAGTGTCTGTAGTCAAATACTGGTCTCCAGGTTTTGTCTTTCTTCTGAACCATAATCATGGGTGACGAAAAAGCACGTGCTATGTCTGATGATGCCCAAATCCAACATCTCCTTAACCTGCTTCATCTCATCCTTGAGGGCAGGTGGAAGCCTGTATGGTCTGATAGAAATAGGTGAAGCCCCTGGAATGAGAGGGATAGTGTGATCATATTTTCTTCTAGGTGGAAGGCCAGAAGGAGCTTCAAACGCAGTAGCGTAAGTGTTGAGAATTTCTTTAATTTCAAAAGGCAACTCAGATTGTTCTATGCTTTTGGAAGAGAGCAGTCATGACAGTTCAATCATGGCCAAGAAACTAGGAGTAGCATCTTCGCCTAGTAAAGTGACAGTAGTACCATTCAGGTTAAAAGATAACCAATGTCAGCCCAGTCCACTTGCATGGGGCTATGGGTGGCCAACCAATCTAAACCTAGAATTCCATTATAAGACCCCAGAGGAAAAATCTTAAAGTCACTGGTGAACTTGTGCCCATCTGTTGACCAAGATCCTGCCAGCAGCTCCTGGCTGCAGGGAACTAAATTCCCATTAGCAACCTTAACCATTTTAATAGGCATATCAGAAACCCCCTTAATTTGAGCAGCAACAACACTGTCCAAGAAGGAGTGAGTGCTCCCTGAGTCAACTAGGAACGTGAGCTTGTGTCCTTGTAAATGCACTGTCAGTTTCATAGTTGCAATCGCCGGAACAGATGGATCTCCCAATGCTGTAGTTGAAATGCAAATCGCATTGACTTCTCCAATACTCTCAGCTTTAGTGTCACTTGCTTCTGCTGGCATATTCTGCACATATTCCAACATCTCTTGTACTAGGTGCAGCTGAACTTCTTGTTTGCATCAGTGATCCCTCGCCCAACATTCTCCACAAATGAAGCAGAGTCTCTTAGATTTCCTGTAAGCACGAAGAGCTGACCAGCGGTCCTCAATTGGGGTTGGACGGCTTGTTTCTACTGCATGTTTGTCCTCAACTGCTTTACTGACAATAATACTGCGAGCAGATGGCTGGAAATTTTTCCTGTTGTGAGATGCTGAGCTAACTGAAACTGTTGGCTGGAACGAGTGATCTCCCAGTTCTTCAGACAGTAAAGCCAGAGCATATGCTGCGTCTAGGTCAGCGGGTTGTTGAATTCCCACCAGCAATCTAACAGATGGCACTAATCCTTCCATGAATCGAGTGTCATAATGTACCTGACTGAGATTTGGCTCATATGCAGTCAGCTGATCGAACAACTTTGAGAATCGCTCCACGTAATCCTCAACTGTGCTGGTCTGGCGGATGTTAAACATCTGCCTGAGTATATGCTGATGCTTGTTGCGTCCAAAGCGAGATTGCAGCAATGAACAAAATTTAGGCCACGCTATGCCCAGAGCGCGGCATTGTACTGATTCAAGCCATCGCGCTGCTGCACCTTCAAACAGAGCAGTAGCGAAAGGAATCCACTGATGTACTGGAGTGTTCCAGAACTTGAAGTAATCCTCACACCGGGTCTGCCACAACTTGGGGTTTGTCCCATCGAATTTGGGTAACTCGATCTGGGGACCGAAACCAGGAGAATCCGCAGCGAAGGGACGAAAAATTTCTGGGGGTTGATTCGGCTGCCTGATCACAATCTGTTCCTGCTGCATACCTCTGGCCGGTGGCGGAATGTACCTGGGAGTTGCTGGTCATGGATCGACCTCCGGTCGGAGCCCTTCCTGGCTCGTGGTGCCGCTTGCCGGAGCCGTGTACTTGGTGGTCACCGAAGGTGGACCTTGGGAAGTTGGCGATGCGGGCGATGACGTAGCGCCCCGATCCGCGGCCATCTCCCCGCGCAGTTCGTCGATGTCGACTCCAAGGGACAGCTTCATGTCCTCGAGTCGCCCCGATAGCTGGTCGAGCTTGGAGTCCAGCTTCGCAAGCGCGGAAACCATCTCTTCACTGCGCTCGGAGGAGCTCTTGGCGAGAGCGGCGTCGAAGTCGGCGCGGAGAAGCTCGTAGATCGCCTTGGTCTCCGGCGAGATCCGTTCCATCGCCTCGGCTCGTCGGCGATTTGCCAGGCGCGTGCGATGGTGGTGTTGAGGCAGCTCCAGGACGGAACGGCTCTGATACCAGGTTGTTAGCACACAATCAACAATTCACTCAACGCGCCTCCATTATCACCAGATCGAACTACAATTCACGAGTTCATCCAGAGAGGATTGAAGGAGGAGGAAGGATTATCCGTTCAACACGAAAGGGGAAAGTTAGCTAGCCTGCCAGCCGTTCGCCAGCCACTCACACGCCATCGCTAGGTTTAAGTACACTGCCCACATGGGCCCATTCCGGGCCAGCCAGCCGAGCCGGCAGGCGAGGCTGTCTCTTGGGCCTGCCCACTCCTGGTACTTGGTTCTCTGCTGCTTCTGTGTCTTGATCACTGTTGCTGACATCCCACTGTTCTTTTATGCGCTAGTAGCAATATCTTCTATTTTACGTGTAGGATATTCATTATTCACATTGATCTAAGGGGTACGTTTTTATTTATTTATGCTGCGGCATCTTAATCGTGGTACCCGAAAGATGAACATGGTGATCCTCCCCGTCTTGGCATCCGGCGGCGTCGTGGTGTGGATGGGTCCAGTCAGCAACGACGACTCCAGCTCCTCCTTGGATGCCTCACCGCCGGCGCTGCATGCACAACCGCATGCTTCGCACGACATCGATGCTCCCATGGTGAGCGAGGACGAGGACGAGCGAGCGATAACCCTAATCTTTTTTATTCCTTCCCCTACAACAAACGGCGTTCCGGAAAAAGAACGCTCCTGCTCTGCCCTCTATTTATGTGCAGGGATACGACGGATAGGAGGCAAATCGCCCGCCCGTGCGGACCTCTAAGATCGTTATATGGGCTGGCACAGAAGCGGCCTAATAACAACGTATTTTATTTCTTTAGTATATTCCAAAAAGGTGCGCTTTTATGTAAATGTAATAAAATGCGAAAATCAGCGTATGTACAAACATAAATTATATCAAATAATATATTTTTCCTCATGTTTGTAAAAATGTTCATATCATGCTTACAAAATGCATGTATTTAGGAAAAATATTCTCGTAAACAAGTTTTGGGTTTTCAAAATAATAATTATTAGGAAAAATGGTCTTGTTAAACATATGTTCAAGCATTTTCTAGAAAATCTATGATTTTTGGAAATATTTTTCATTAGGAAAATGATTATGTGTTATAAAAGTTCAAGTATTTTAAATAACTTTCACGGGTTCCTAAATGTAGTTTATGTGGTTTGAAAAGTAAAATCACATATTTTTGCACAATGTTGTCGTACCGCCCCTCTCCCCGAAAAAGAACAAAGAAATCAAAAAGAAAGAAACATAGAAAAATTGGGTTCAATTTTTGGTTAAAGCAAATGAAGAAACCAAAAATTAATTTACTGAAAAAATAACTACGAAACCAAAAAAGGAAACTCGCTGGAAAAAACATAAGGAGAATCACCGAAGCCAATGGGTCGATCAAGTATGCGACCCCCGTGTGCGATTTGCCCCTATATTCTTCGCGCGAAGCATAGAATAGGGTATTACTGTGAGGACGCGAACTAGGAGCATACGGAGGCGCACCTCCCTGTAATCTAGGCCGCGCAATGCTATCTGGAGATGCATGCATATTTTGCTCTAATCATTTCCCATATGCGAATACACCGCCAAAGAGTACATGCGCACAGTGCATACATGTGCATCCACATTTAATTGGCCTGTGGGACACAACAGTAAACGTTGGAGATGTCTGCAAATAATAAACCGCAAGTCGTTGTGGCCATGGCACCTAGGTATCCCGGCGAGCTGCGGCTGGACTTCCGCCAAAACGGATGGGCACCACCACGGTTGACGGCCGCAAGTACCTCATGCTTGCGACGTAAAGAGGACTCGCAGACCGGATGTTGGCCATGGCAGCCTGCTTCTGTAGGTCCATACAAAGGAAAAAACTCCAACGAGTATACATCGGTGAGACTGGACCTGGTGATTCTTCTCTATTGGAGCGAGGTGTATTTCTGAATCATAGCCTGTTCTTTGGGAACGACTAACTGCTGGGAAGAATAGTGGCCTCGTTAAGAAAACTAGCCGGGGGAAGAGGGAGAGAGAGACGAATGCCCGACCTCTCCTGCCAACCGTTCCCGGGAACCCGTGGCTGCTGCTTCAAGGTGAGACAGAGAGAGCTACTGGAACCTGGTGTGGGAACACAAGACATGGTGCTAGCAGCCAGGGGGATGCGGTGTCGCTAGTTGTGGCCTCGTAGGATGCGGCAAACTCAAAGCCTGGGACGGCTACTTCGATTTGCTGATAATGGATTGCATAGTCTTTTTCCTGGCTTTTTCTTCCCACACATTTTCACTGGCCGCCGAAACACATGGCTTGGTGTCGACGTG
This sequence comes from Triticum urartu, assembly GCF_003073215.2. Taxonomy (NCBI): domain Eukaryota; kingdom Viridiplantae; phylum Streptophyta; class Magnoliopsida; order Poales; family Poaceae; genus Triticum; species Triticum urartu. The sequence goes on along the minus strand of NC_053024.1, from coordinate 129,912,286 downwards.
CAGGGCGGACATGGTGTCGCTGACCATGGCAGTGCAAGACACGACAAGCTTGGAGTTCCTCTTGGCTTTGTTCCACGCTAGCTTGGAACACGGCGAACAAGTGGAGCTGTGAAAGACCCATCATTGAACCATTCCATTGCGACAGAACGGGCAAACCATGAGTGCAAGCCGAGGTTGTTCATCTAGTCCCACCGGAGCGCTGGAGCTTGACATGGTGGTGAGAACCATCTTGAGAAAACACAAAGTGGAGGGGCTCTGTAGTTGTGTGTGCGAGATTGAGCTAAAACGGTGTGAGGGGTCTCCTGTAGTTGTGTGTGCCAGAATGAAGAAGATATATGGTGTAAGGAGGAAGAAGACCCTTGGGAAGAAGAGAGGAGGGGACCGTTGGAGGACTAGTAGCATCAGTGCATTTAAGTGAGTTAGGTGGTTGGCGGGTGTTAGTTGAGTTGAGCTCGTGCTGTCGAATAGAAGAAGCAGAGACACTGTGAGAACAGAAAAGCGTGGACTTTAGGACAGATACGAGCGAAAAGCAAATGAGAACACGGTGTGGCTAATATAGTGATTGCAGATCTCGAGACAAGTGGGTGGGCAGGATTTCGGTGGGCAGCGTCGCCGAGTGCTCCTATGCAATTTCGATCACTGTGATGTCTTTTACACTCCCAACTACGTACAAGGAATGAGGCCCGGACCAAAAACTGTCCATCTAAGCAGAAAAGAGCCCAATCACATAGTTTTGATCTGGTCACTTAGAGAGAGACCCCCTATAGATGCCCGCGAGTGTCAGGCTGTTGAGCCTTCGCTGAAGAGAACCGCGAACGGGCCGGCCCAGTTGGAGCTAGCGAAATCCAGGCGCGTAAGAAAAACTCCACACAAAAGTGTTGCGCGGGCAAGATCTCGAACAAGCAATCTCCTGAGCGGATACCTCTTCCAAACCAATGGACATGACATGTTCTAGTGCAAGATTTGTGGCGCCCGGCTTTAAGAACCAATTTGAATTGCCTGATCAATTAAACTACTATGTTACAACAGTAGATCCGTTTCTTTTTGCAAACTTTTCAACATTTCTTGGAGAAAAACGAACAATATTTCTTACAAAAATTAATAACGTTCGAAAATCATGAACAAATTTAGAAATTTGATCAAACTTTTGAAAACGTCAACATTTATTGTAAACATGAACAAAAAAAATTAATTTCAAATGATGAACAATTTTAAATATACATTGCACATTTTGTGATATGCGCTGAACAATTTTTAAATACACACTGCACAATTTTTGATATACGCAGAACAAATATTTAAATACACATTAAACATTTTTGTGATATACTACACTGGATTTTTTTTAAATACGCATTGTACATTTTTGTGATTATATGTTGAACAATTTTAAAGTACATGATGAACATTTTCTTAAATATGTTGAACATTTTCTTAAAAATACAACATTTTTGTATATGAATATGAAATGAACTGTGTATAATACACGAAAAAGAAACAAGAAGAAAAAACTACGAAAAAGAAATAGAAACAGGAAAGAAAAGAAATGAAAGAAACAGGAAAAATAAGAAAAAGCAACGCGACAGTGGGCCGGCCCAAACGGGGGCGTCGGGTGCCCACGCTTCAGCAAAGCCACGTCCTTTTGACGCCTGCGTGCGTCAAATAGGATCTTAATGTTCAACATATTCGAGTTTATCAACAAAAGAATAAATATATATACAAGTACTAATACGAGTTTATCATCTGCACAACCGTAAAGAACACTTGTCATCTCTTAGGACTTAGGAGTATAATAGTCCCTCCATTTCTAAATATAAGTCTTTTTAGACATTTTAAATGAACTATAACATACGGATGTGTGTAGATATATTTTAAAATATAGATTCATTCATTTTGCTTTGTATGTAGTCATTTGTTGGAATCTCTAGAAAGACTTATATTTAGGAACGGAGGGAGTAGTTTACAACGGAAACCATCATCTTTTCAGACCACCACAGTTAACTAATCAAAGCACCGATTAAAAAGTATGTATTTTCCTCACAGCACTTCCAATGATGAGGGGATGTGGTTGAGCAGCACTGTGGGGGGTTGGGTGCGACATATGCCAAAGGATGGCTTATCATGGTGGGGGCGAGTAGAACGTTGCCGGTGCCTGGAAACGGGATAAGGCGAAGGCATGCACGCCGGCGAATCTTACCCAGCTTCGAGGCTCTCCGTGGAGATAATACCCCTACTGCTGCTTTGCGGGATCTCCGCATGATCACTATGGCAAAGTGTGTACACGGTTGCTCCTTGAGCTGTTTCCTGAAGGTAGGAGAAGGCAAGGCTATAGCTCTCTCCTTCCTATATGATCTGGTCTAGTGCTAATGGATTCCAACCCTTTGCATGGGTGCCCTGGGGGGGTTTATATAGGCCTACCCCCCAGGGGTACAATGGTAATCCGGCTGGACGCGGGCCCAGCCGTCAGTCTCTCTGGCCGCCGTCTTATCCGCCGAATCCTGGGGCCCGCCGACTGGTGGGCCCCGCTGACTGGCTCGGTATGGAGCCGACAGGCCGCGTCCGCCGCGGGCGGGTCTTGCCGGCTGCAGATTACTGTAGCCGTGCCTCTAATGACGCGGGCTCGGTCATGGGGTCGTGGCGAAAGCTCCGCCGTCTGGCGGGCGATCACTGTGGCCACTCCCTGTCGCGTCTGGTTAATGGCGCGTGGGGCCCGTGAGAGGGGCCGGCCGACTCCTGGGGGCCGACTCCCAACTGGGCCGACTGGTGGCGCTCTCGCCGTCTTCCGTACGCCCGCCGACTGGTGGGACCCGTCGTCCCTGGGTCGTACCGGCAGGCCGTCGTGGGCACAGGACTCCGCCCACTGGGCTAACGTCAGGGCCGGCATGGCAACAGTGTCGCGCCGGGCGGAGATCTCCGCGGGTACGGCGTACTGTGGCCACGCCTGCCCTTGGAAAAGGGTGGGAGTGGACCTTACTGTGGCCACTCCCCATCTCGTCCCTCTTTATGAGGGCATGGGGTTGTTGGCGTCGCGGGCTGGCTCCCCATGGCCGGCTTCTCTGGAAGTCGCCAGTCAGGAGTCGACTCATCCTGGAGTCGTCCTCGGGACTCGGCCGCGAGTGGGCAGTCGGCTGCCTCGCAGCCGACTCTCAGAAGGCGGCTCTTCGTCCTGGAGTTTTGAGGGGTGCAGCCTGCCCCGATGTCTTGGAAGGTTCTTGGCCTGGGTTAGCCTACCCGTGGCCCATTACTCCGATAGTAGTCCCCGAATCTGGTGAGGCACCGAGGGCGATATGTCGAGGAGCCTCAACAATTTATTCTTTCCGGCGGTTGGATTTGGGCCTCGCTAGCCGTCTTCTGTCAAGCCGACTAGTTGGAGCCGGGCTTGCTTAAGGCCGACTTGCCCCTAAAAAAGTTTGAACGTCGCGGCGGAGCCCAGGCGGCGTGCCTGATAAGCCTCCGGGTTGCCGCCCGTTGTGGACCCATCGTGAGGCGCCGCGTGGCTGAGCTAGTCTACCTACCCACGCGCGCGGCGGGACAGGCCCACAGGCGGGGCCCGCCGCTACCGCACCTCGACATGTGAACGGATCCGTTGTGGCTGTGCGGACGGTTGGGGTTCCCGCGCGGTTATTGCACGCAGTAACTTCGTATGGTAAATCGTGGGGGTCGTGGGGTCCTGGGCGCAGTTAATCCCACGACTGCCCCCTCGGCTTCTCAGCCCACGAGCCTACAAGTAGGCGGGGGGAGGGGGCGGCGAAGCACGCGCGCCCATCCTCCCCACTCCCTTTCGCTCCTTCTTGTTTCTTCTTCCTCTCGCCGCTGCTTCTCCGAACCATGCCGCGCCCGCAGCGATGAGCTCTTCCTTCGCCGCCGCGCCTCCTGCTGTGTGCTCCGGAGTGTGGGACGGCTCCGAGGTCGATAACGACGACGTTGAGATCCTCCGCAAGACACGGCGGCTGCCCGGCAGGGGCTTAGTGCGGGTCCGCCTCGCGCCGGAGGGGGAAATATCGCCGACGTCGGAGGAGGGCGATCGGGTCATATTCCGCTCGCACCTTATGCGCGGCCTGGGGCTGCCGGCGAGCGGCTTCTTCCGCTCCTTCTTGGAGTTCCACGGGCTCCAGCCGCACCACCTTACTCCGAACACGGTGGTGCTGCTGGCTGCCTTCGCCACCTTGTGCAAAGGTTTCCTCGGCGTTCTCCCCACCATCGAGCTCTGGGGTGAGTTCTTCCAGTCCAAGCTCGGCACACACGTCGCCGGCGTGTCGGCCCAGTGCGGTGCGTTTATCGCGATGCGGAGATCAGTGGCCGACAATCCGTTTCCCACCATCGCACTAATTAAGTCGGTGAAGATGTGGCAGCGGTCCTATTTTTATGTGAAGAACGTCGCCCCAGAAGGCGACTGGGTCAACCTGTCGGCTTACGAAGCCGGCGCGCCGGCTGAAAGGCTCCCCAGCTGGTCGCACTGAGCCAAGACGTTGTCTCCTGCTGGTGCTGTCGCCGTCGCGCGACTCCGAGTGCTGACGCAGTCGGAGGGCTTGACCGGGGCCGACTTGCTGTCCGCCTTCGTGGCGCCCCGAGTCCTCCTACTCCAAGGCCGACCTCACCTGATCTGCCAGATGAGCGGTCATCGGGACCCGAGTCGGATGTGCTCCAAGGACATGCCTCACGCGGAGGTGGCGGACACAATGAACTACATCGCGAACTGCGGTCTCTTGGTGGATTGGCGGTTCGGCAAGGAGCCGTACTCACGCGCCAACCCCCCGCCTATTGTAAGTTGTCCTCCTCCTTCTTCTGTTTCTTTTGTTGCAGAGTCCGACTTGTCCAGTCTGACCGTTTTTGTTTTGAATCAGAGCCCTCTCGTCCCTCCTTCGGCCGGCACCACGGGGCCGGCTCGTCAGTTTGTCCCCGATCAGGCGGAGAGCGACGTCAACGATCCTGACTTGGGGGCGCCGACCATGGAGGCCGACACCGAGGAAGGAGGAGGAGAAGCAGGCGGCTCCAGGCCTATGGCCACTTTCGCCGACTGGCCTGATGACGATGCCGAGGGGGAAGTCGCCCCGCATCACCAGCCAAAGGCTGGCCAGCCAAGCGCAAGTTCCTCCGCCGCCTTGGACGCTCAAGGCGGCGCGAAGAAGCACCGGGCCGGGCCGAGTACGCTTGGTGGCCGGTCAAAGAAATTTAAGGGAGCGGCCGCCGCGACCAAGCGGGAAGAGGCGGTCGCGAAGGCCAACCGCTTTCGCAAGGAAGTGAAGAAGCCGCCGCTGGTCTCTGCGTAAGCGCCTCCGTCCCTCATCTTTATTTTCTCTTTGTTGATCTTGTCTGAGTCCTTCATATGCTTCCCTTACTTCAGAGCTCCCCTCACTCTTGAGAGGGTTGTCGCCGCCTCCGTTATGGGGTCGGCGGAGACGTCTGCCACTACTCGGCGGATTGACCCCGCCGCCGACCTCCGGGAGGCGACGGAGCGGAACGCGCAGGAGAAGCGCAAGGAGGAAGAGGCCGCCCGCCTAGAAAAAGCAGAGGCCGAGAAGGCGGAGGCCTCCACCCTGAAAAAGCTGGAGGAGGCCGAGGCCACCATCACGGCAAGGGGCATGCTAAGGAAGTCGCGCACCGGCGGTCGACGGTGTTTGTCACCCCTCTGAACTCTGTGTTGCCGCCCCCGGAGTTCACGGGGCAGTCAGGGGAAGCCGGCGACGAGTTCCCGATCGTGGAGAGAGGCGGCGGCGACGCCTCCATGCTGGGCGCGGTCGTGCCGCCCCCACCACCCCCGCCGCCGTCTAGGAGCGCGCAAGGCAAACAGCCGGCGGACCCGCCCTTGCCGCCGATTGAAGACGAGGCCGTGGCAAGGCTACTCCTTAAAGTTGGCTCGCCAACGCACCGCCGTCTTGAGAAGGCGACTTCGGCGCCACGTCCCTTGGAGACCGGCACCGCAAGCTCGACGCTCCCAGACGCCAAAGCGACGAGCGCCGCGCCCATTGGGTGGGTGCGAGGAGGCGGCATGGGCCCGCTGAACCAAGCGCTTCTGGATGTCCAGACAAAGCTGCGAGCTAAGAGCGACGCTATCCAAAACTGCACCAAGGCGCACCTGGCGTCGCGGGCAGCCATCCGGGTATGTTTTCTCCTTTGTCTCTGTTTTTTTTGTTCCTCTTTGTGGGGGCGCGCCAGCGCACCCACTGGGTGTAGTCCCCGAGTTTCGGGCCGGCTGCTGAGCAGGCGGCCCGGAACTCCAATTGGTGAGTTCCGGGTACTAACTTTTGTCTAAAATACTTGTCGCAGGACTATCACAACCTCCGTGTCACCGCCTTCAACCGCAACATTGAAGAGCTGGGCAAGTGGACCGCCGACTTGTCGGAGAGCCGGAGTGAGTCATTTTTCTTCTTTGCGGGGACACGCTGGCGCACCCGCGGGCTGTAGTCCCCGAGATTCGGGCCGACTGCTGAGCAGTCGGGCCAGATCTCCCCGGCGACCTTCTTTGTTGATGACTTAACGCCTTCTTTCTTCTTTCTCTTTAAAGGCCAACGCCACTCTTCAACAGCAGCTGAGCGAAGCCAACACCGCGTTGCGCGCCAAGGGGGAGGAGTGCAGCAAGCTCGCCACAGAGCGCAATCTGCTGGCCACACAATTGGCAGAGCAGAAGGAGCTGCTTAAGAAGACGCAGAAGGAGGCGGAAGAGGAGGAGGTCGCCCTCCTGGCCGAGTTCGCGAGCGAGCGCTCCTCCTGGACTGACAAGGAGGCAATGCTGGCCTCCGGCTTCCACGAGATCGAGGACCTCGTCGACGGTGAGCTTCTTTGCTTTTCTTCTTCGAGCCACCGACTATAGGTCGAGCCGACTCCTGGTTTTTTGACTTGTTCTTCATTCTTTCCGTCTTGGAAGACTTCTTCCCCGGCCACTCGCAGGCCGCCATTCAAGCTATCAAGGCTGACCACGAGGAGCGGAGGGCAGATGGCGCGAAGATCGCCGCCGACGCCCCCCGGACCCTTGACGAGCATATTCTGAGCATTGGGGCTCGTCTGCGGCCGGTCCACCGGATGCTGCGCCGGCTTCAACGTGTCGGCGCCCAAGCGATCGCCGCCCTATGGCCAGACATGCAGGCTCCGCGCACCCCCAGTCGGACTGCCGACTGGCTGGAGGTCGCGGCTGGCCGTCTTGAGTCCTGGAAGGGTTCCTCGGCCCGGGCTAGAGCGCGCCGAGCCTTGGAATTTGTCAAGGCATGGTATCCGGGGCTGGACCTAGACCGGCTGGCCACACTCCGGTCAAAGGCCCAGCTGGAGCTGGCAGCCGCGGAAGACGCCCTTGTCAAGCGTGTGGCGGCGATCGCCGAGTACACCGACACCAGCATCTTTGTCCCCGAGCGGGCTAAAGACGGCGGGGAGGTACCGCCGGAGTGGTTTGGGATGAACCCAGACTACGACGAGGACTCGGCGGAGGTGATCGGCTCCAGTGTCGAGGAGGAAGACGAGGCGGAGGACAGAAGTGAGACGGAGGCACCGGAAGACGGAGCGGACGGCCAGCCTCAGTTCGACCACGCCTCCAGCAACGAGCCGTGCCCGCCCGAGCCGACTGCCGCCGGAGGTGACCAAGACGAGACCGCCCAGCCGGCCGCCCCAACATCCGACACCGCCATCTCCTCTGATCCTCCGAACCCGTCTGCCGCCTCCTAGGCTGCCGCCTTATCTTTGTTTTATCTGTTTTAATATAATTCATACAATTCCACCCGCGGGGTGTATTTTAAAATTCTGCTCGAAGATTCGGCCAAGGGCCTTTGTTATGTAAATATTCATCTGACTTCTATCTTTTCTTGCTCATTGCTCTTTTGGCTTTTTCCTTTGCCGCCTTCCCTCAGTTGCCGTCTTTGTCAGTCGGACAGCCGCTCTGCGGACTGCCGCTGGATCAAATTCTTGGTCACTTTGGGAAGGCAGGTACTTAGCCGTTTTAGAGTTGTTTAGCAAGTCGGATAGAAGGCGGCAAGCCAACTGTTCAAGTGTCGGTTTGCGAAAAAAGGCTGGAAGCCGGCTTTAAGCTATGTTTATGCTTTGAGTCCTTAGCCATTTTTCATGTGGACGCCCATTCTTCCTTACTCCTGCCCACCAGACAGTCGCTCTGCGAGCTGCGGCTTCTGACAGGAGACGGCTTAGGCGCCACACACTACTTGTCCGGCTGCAGGAAGCATTTCATAGCGCAGGGCGGCAAGTCCCCGGGCCGACTAGTCGAACCCGGTGCCAAGCGGCATAACAAAGAGTAATATACTCGAAGGCGTAATTCTTATCATATAGATAAAAGAGGGCAGTCCCCGAGCTCTTCTCGGGGGGGCCCGAAGTCTTGGTACTTTTAATACAAAAGGTAGCGTGGTACATACTGCGTTTAACTGTAAAAATTTTGGAGGAGGTTTGCATTCCATGGCCGCTCTGTCTCTTTGCCGGAGTCGTCCCTCTTGCGTGCTCGGGGCTTCTGAGCGTCGATCAGGTAGTAGGAGTCGTTGCCCAGCACTTTGTTGATGATGAAGGGGCCTTCCCAAGGCGCAGACAGCTTGTGCTGGCTGGCTGTTCGCTGGATCAGTCGGAGCACAAGGTCGCCCTCTTGGAAAGATCTCGGCCTGACCTTCCTGTTGTAGTATCTGCGCAGGCTCTGCTGGTAGATGCTGGACTGGCTGAGTGCCAACAGCCGGCCCTCTTCCAGCAGATCGACGCCGTCTTGACGTGCTTCTTCTGCTTCTTCCTCGGTGTACATGGTGACTCGCGGGGAATCGAACTCTATGTCCGTCGGGATGACGGCTTCAGCACCGTAGACGAGGAAGAAAGGCGTGAAGCCGGTTGACTTATTTGGAGTCGTGCGCAGACTCCAGAGGACGGCTGGCAACTCATCGAGCCAGCAGCCAGCCGAGCGCTCCAGAGACTCGACCAGTCGGGGCTTGATGCCGGACAGGATGAGGCCGTTTGCTCGCTCCACCTGGCCGTTTGACTGTGGATGGGCGACGGACGCTAGGTCCAGTCAGATGCCCTGTATCGCGCAGAAACGGGCCAAGGCGCCTTTGGCAAAATTCGTGCCATTGTCGGTGATGATGTTGTGCGGTACGCTGTACCGAATTGTGATGTCGGAGATGAAAGTCACGGCAGTCGAACCATTCAGTTTCTTGATTGGCTTCGCTTCTATCCACTTGGTGAACTTGTCCACCGTGACAAGTAAGTGAGTTAAGCCACCTCGTGCCGTCTTGAATGGTCCCACCATGTCTAGGCCCCAAACTGCGAAGGGCCAGGCAATGGGGATGGTCTTGAGTGCAGAAGCCAGCTGATGCAGCTTGGAGCGGAACTTCTGGCACCCTTTGCATTTTTGGACCAATTCCTTGGCCTCTTCTAAGGCCGTTGGCCAAAATAAATCGTGTCAGAAGGCTTTGGCGACGAGTGCTCTTGAAGCCGCATGGTGGCCGCACTCGCCTTGATGGATGTCTTTGAGAATTGCTTGGCCTTGCTCTGGCTCTACGCAGCGCTGGTAGACACCAGTGACGCTGCGCCTGACCAGCTCTCTGTTGACTATGGTGTAGGCTGCCGCTCGGTGTTGTACTTGCCGAGCTAAGGTCTCATCAGTCGGCAGCTCTTTGCTCACCAGGTATTTGAGGATGGGCTGGGCCCATGAGGGTGCTGCTATTTCTTCGACTATCAGAACTGCGACTTGGACGAGGGCGGCTGGGCTGGGAGGCGGCGGGCTGGAGTCAGCAACCTCTTGTTGGATTAATGAAGTCCCCGGGCCGATTGGTGCAGCCCTCGGGCCGAGTTCTGGAGTCTTCGGGCTGGCGGCCGCAGTCCTCGAGCCGGGTTCTGCAGTCCCTGGGCCGGCTTCGACTGTGGCGGCTTTGGAGCCATCTGCCAAAATCCTTTGGGAGGAGCCGGCACAAAGATGGAGTCTGATTCTGGTGAAGGCTTGACAGACGGCTTGAGGAGGCGTTGAAGGGCGACGCCGGATGGTATTGCTTGGCGGGTAGAGCCGATTCGTGCCAGTGAGTCTGCTTGGTTGTTGTCGTTTCTTGGCACATGGAGGAACCCGCACCCCTCGAAATATCCACTGAGTTGCTGCACGAGGAAACGCTAACTCGCCATGTTTGCATCTTTGGCGTCCCAGTCGCCAGACGACCGCTGGACCACTAAGTCCGAGTCGCCATAACACAGGATCCGGCGAATGCCAAGTTCTTTGGCAAGCCGGAGCCCGTGAATGAGCGCCTCGTATTCGGTGACGTTGTTGGAGGCGGCAAAGTGGATTTGCAGTGCGTATTTGAGCTTGTCGCCTTTAGGAGAAGTGAGGACAACGCCGGCTCCCAAGCCGGTGCGCATCTTGGAGCCATCGAAATGCATCCGCCAATGGGTGGAGTCGGGCGCTGGTGGTAGGTACTGGGTCTCGACCCAGTCAACGAGGAAGTCGGCCAGTGCTTGTGACTTGATGGCGGTGCGGGGCTGGTAGTAGATGGTGTAGGGAGCCAACTCTATGGCCCATTTGGCCACTCGGCCAGAAGCATCTCGGCTTCCGATGATCTCGGCAAGTGGGGCCGTGCAGACCACAGTGATTGGATGCTCTTGAAAGTAAGGCTTCAATTTCTTGGCGGCAAAGTGCATGCCATAGCACATCTTCTAGTAGTGGGGGTAGTTCTGCTTGGAGGTCGACAGCACTTCGCTCAGGTAATATACCGGTCTCTGGACAGGTAGTGCCTTGCCTTCCTCCTTGCGTTCCACTACAATGACTGTGCTGACTACCCGGCTGGTGGCGGCGATGTACAGGAGCATGGGCTCCTTAGGAGTCGAAGCCGCCAGAACGGGTGGAGTAGTCAACATCTTCTTCAACTGGAGAAAGGCTTCGTCCGCCTTGTGGTTCCACTCGAAAAAAGTGGTCTTCTTCATGAGCTGATATAAGGGGAGAGCTTTCTCGCCCAGCCGACTGATGAATCGGCTGATGGACGCCAAGCAGCCAGTGAATTTTTGCACGTCCAGCAGTCGGCTGGGTACGTCCATCCTCTCAATGGCCTTGATCTTTACAGGGTTGCACTCTATGCCACATTCAGAGACCAGGAAACCAAGGAGTTGGCCGGCTGGTACTCCAAAAACGCACTTCTCAGGGTTGAGCTTGATCTGGAATCAGCGCAGGTTCTCAAAGGTCTCCTTGAGGTCTTCCAGCAATGTTCCATGCTTCTCCGTCTTCACCACCACATTGTCCACGTAAACGTGGGCATTTCTACCGAGTTGCTTGAGGAGGCATTTCTGTATGCAACGCTGAAAGGTGGCGCCGGCATTCCTCAAGCCGAACGTCATGGTTAGGTAGCAGAAGGCTCCGAACGGTGTGATGAAGGCGGTCTTTAGTCTGTCAGCCCGGTTCAGCTTGATCTGGCGATATCCTGAATATGCATCTAAGAAGCTCAATAGCTCGCATCCAGCTGTGGAGTCTATCACCTGATCAATTCTCGGCAAAGCAAACGGGTCCTTGGGGCAAGCCTTGTTGAGGCTTGTGTAGTCAATACACATTCGCCACTGCTTGTTCTTCTTCAGTACCAGAACCGGGTTGGCTAGCCACTCTGGAAAGAATACTTCCATAATGAAGCCGGCGGCTAGGAGTCGGGTTATCTCTTCTCCGACAACTCTTCTCTTTTCTTCTGATAGGCGGCGCAAGGGCTGCCTGACTGGCTTTGCATTAGATCGGACATGTAACTTGTGCTCGACGAATTCCGTCGGTACACCTGGCATGTCTTTGGGGGACCATGCGAAGATGTCCCGATTCTCACGGAGGAAATCGACGAGCTCGCCTTCCTATTTGCTGTCGAGGTTTGCACCTATGATAGCGTACCTCTCTGGGTGCTCCGGGTCCAAGGGTATCTTCTTCGTCTCTTTGGCCGGTTTGAACGAACCCTCGGCCTCCGACTCCTTGGGGTTAGGAGGCACCTCTGGCCACTTGCCGGCCATCGCCACAACTCGGTCAAGGAGCTGCTTCTCGGCCGCGATCACCAGGGACTCGGCCAACCGACTACTTTCAGCCGCACAGGCAGACGGCTTCCGGTAGTCGCTGGCTACGGTCAGAATCCCCTTGGAACTAGGCATCTTCATCTTGAGGTAGGCATAGTGGGGGACCGCCATGAACTTGGCCAGGGCGGGTCGGCCAAGTAATGCATGGTATGGGCTCTCGAGATCCACCAACTCAAACCAAACTGACTCTCGGCGGAAGTGATCTTTGTCCCCAAAGAGGACGTCAATCAGGATCTTGTCGATTGGTGAGCAGGAAAGGCCAGGAACAATGCCGTGGAACATAGTCCGGATGTTCTGAAGCTGTCTTTGCTTGATCCCCAACTTCTCCATGGTGTCCTTGTACAGGATGTTGATGTTGCTGCCTCCGTCTATCAGAACTCGCGAGAAACGAGCAGCTCGTCTATCTGTGGCAAAGGTGGCATCCAAGACCAAGGCATAGGAGCCCGGACTCGGCATCACCTCTGGGTGATCAGCTCTGCTCCAGCTGATAGGCTTCTCGGACTAGTGCATGAATTCTGGTGTCTCTGATGCTACTGCATTCACCTCTTGCTGCTGCAGCCGCCTGCTGCGTCGATCGTCAGCCACGCTGGTAAATACCACGTAGGCCCCGTGCTCTTCGGGGTACTCGTCTTGTACTGTGCCGACTGGCCTGACAGCCGGCTGCTGGGCGGAGGCGGAGGCTGCTGCCCAGCAGGCGGGGGAGGCAGGAGGTCGTCTCCTTTAGCGATCCTGGTAAGCCAGTGGCACTTCCGGGTGGTGTGATTCGATGGCTTCGCGCTGCTGTGGAACTTGCAAGGACCATCCAGAGTCTGCTCGTATGAGAAAGCCGGCAACCAGTTGGGCTTGCCGCCTTTCTGTCGCTTGGGTGGAGGCTGCCCATCCGGCTGCTGGTCTTCGACTGTCGCCACCTGCCGGCTGCTGGAAGCCGGCTGCGGGGCCTTGCGCTTGTGGTCGCTTGGCTGCAGTCACCGACTGGCGTCTCCAGCTGGAGTTCTAGGAGCCTGAGGGGCCACTTTGCCAGTCGCAGTAACTTGAATCTCCGCCTTCATGGAGGAGTCGGCCGTGGCATACTTGTCTGCTATGATCAGCAGCTCGTCGAGGGTTTCTGGCTCGTCGCAAAGGAGCTTGTGCTTGAGGAGGGTGCCTTCTCTGCACCCAGTGGTGAAGTACTCGATAGCATGCACCTCGTGCACGCCCTCACAAGAGTTCCGGAGCTCGGCCCAACGCGTGAGGTAGTCACGAGTCGACTCGTTGGGGCCTTGCACGCACAAGGAAAGCTGTCGAGGTTTGGGAGGATGCTTGTACGCGCTTGTGAAGTTGCGAATGAATGCATCGGTGAAGTCGACCCAGCTGTTGATGCTGCGGGGCTTCAAGCTGTTCAGCCATGTCCGGGCCGTGCCCTGGAGCATGAGCGGAACGTATTTTACGGAAACACGCTTGTTGCCGTTCGCTATGTTGACGGCCGTGGAGTAGTCAACCAGCCAGTCCTCTGGCTTCATGGAGCCGGTGTACTTGGGCGTGTCTCTTGGGAGCGTGAACCCTTTGGGAAAGGGTTCGTCTCGAATGCAGGGCCCGAAACAAGGCGGACCCAACTCGTCTTCTTCTTCCCGTGCCAGGGATCAGTGAAGTCGGTCGATCCGGTGGCGGGCGTCGTTTTCTCTGACTCCCTCTCGGCGGCCAAGGCGTTCGCCGAGAGTCGGATGGTAAACATGCGGCGGGGAGACTCGCCTTTCCCTGCGAGGAGGAGGAGGCGGATAGTCGTCCCGTCGTTCCACTGCCCTCGGGCGGCCGTCTTGGTCGCGCTCTATGGTAATGCGAGTCCGACTGCGGCTGACAGCCGGATCCTTATCTTTCCTTCCTCGGGCGCTGCCAGTCGGCGTCCGAGACGTCGCGCCTTGGTCTTGGCGTGGAGGCGGGTCGTCGTTTTGTCGCTGCGGCGCCTCTGTGCGACAGCCGGCCTCGTTCTGCGCGGCAGCCGCGTCGAGGAGCCGCTGGACTCGCTCCGTCATCAGGCGGCGCTCTTCGCCCTCGAAGTTGTCCAGCTCGTCCACCGCCGCCTGGGCGGCTCGAATGTTCTCCGCAGGCGTGGCGTATACAGGGCGATTTGCCCCGAATAGGTTGGCGATGGCCACGCCGCGCTGCTGGACCGTGCCTAAGCGGTTGGGCCCAGCTGGGACTGGCGAGCCACCCACAGCGCGATCCATCTCACGCTGGTAGGCTTCTGGCAAGCGTCTCATGCTAGCCAGCTTCTTCGCGCCTTCGACGAGCTGAAGGCGGCGCGCCTCCAACGTCTCCGCGTCAGCGTCTTCCGGAATGGGTGCGGTCAGGTCTTGTAGTGCCACGCCAAGTGGGTCATGCGCTCCTTCGCCGGGAGGCTCGTCATGACCGATGACGAGCACCTCTGTGACGGTGCTTCCTTTGCTCTCTGCGTGAGGGAGCGGCTCATCGTAGACCACCACGTTGGTGGGGAACGCGTCGAGCGACGCGGTGTCGGAGTCGACCAGCATCGGGTCGGTGGAGCCTACACACTCCAAGTCCACGGCAGGCTCGCCGGCGACGTGGAGTTGGTCAAGGAGGCCTGCGAGGAGGCTCTCGGGGCCGCCCGTGCCTGCATCGGATGCAGGCTCGTCGGAGAGGCGAACCTCGCCGACAAGATCGGCGAGGCAGCTGGCTGCGGAGGCGATCTCAGCGCCATGGAGCGTGTCGGCGCAAACTCCGTCTGGCGTGCCGGGCTGGCTGCGCTCGCCAGGGAGGAAAAGGGTTCCCGTCCAGAGCAGGTCTCCGGACGACGGTGCACCAGGCCCCACGGTGGGTGCCAAATGTCGGGGGTTGGGTGCGACATATGCCAAATGATGGCTTATCATGGTGGGGCGAGTAGAACGCCGTCGGTGCCTGGAAATGGGATAAGGCGAAGGCATGCACGCCGACGAATCTTACCCAGCTTCGGGGCTCTCCGTAGAGATAATACCCCTACTGCTGCTTTGCGGGGTCTCCGCATGATCACTATGGCAAAGTGTGTACACGGTTGCTCCTTGAGCTGTTTCCTGGAGGTAGGAGAAGGCAAGGCTAGCTCTCTCCTTCCTATATGATCTGGTCTAGTGCTAATGGATTCCAACCCTTTGCATGGGTGCCCTGGGGGGTTTATATAGGCCTACCCCAGGGGTACAATGGTAATCCGGCTGGACGCGGGCCCAGCCGTCAGTCTCTCTGGCCGCCATCTTATCCGCCGACTCCTGGGGCCCGCCGACTGGTGGGCCCCGCCGACTGGCTCGGTACGGAGCCGACAGGACGCGTCCACCGTGGGCGGGTCTTGCCGGCTGCAGATTACTGTAGCCGTGCCTCTAATGACGTGGGCTCGGTCTTGGGGTCGTGGCGAAAGCTCCGCCGTCTGGCGGGCGATCACTGTGGCCACTCCCTGTCGCGTCTGGTTAATGGCGCGTGGGGCCCGTGGGAGGGGCCGGCCGACTCCTGGGGGCCGACTCCCAACTGGGCCGACTGGTGGCGCTTGAAGGAAATATGCCCTAGAGGCAATAATGAAGTTATTATTTATTTCCTTATTTCATGATAAATGTTTATTATTCATGCTAGAATTGTATTAACCGGAAACATAATACATGTGTGAATACATAGACAAACAGAGTGTCACTAGTATGCCTCTACTTGACTAGCTCGTTAATCAAAGATGGTATGTTTCCTAACCATGGACAAAGAGTTGTTATTTGATTAACGGGATCACATCATTAGGTGAATGATCTGATTGACATGACCCATTCCATTAGCTTAGCACCCGATTGTTTAGTATGTTGCTATTGCTTTCTTCATGACTTATACATGTTCCTATGACTATGAGATTATGCAACTCCCGTTTGCCGGAGGAACACTTTGTGTGCTACCAAACGTCACAACGTAACTGGGTGATTATAAAGGTGCTCTACAGGTGTCTCCAAAGGTACATGTTGGGTTGGCGTATTTCGAGATTAGGATTTGTCACTCCGATTGTCGGAGAGGTATCTCTAGGCCCTCTCGGTAATGCACATCACTTAAGCCTTGCAAGCATTGCAACTAATGAGTTAGTTGCGGGATGATGTATTACGGAACGAGTAAAGAGACTTGCCGGTAACGAAATTGAACTAGGTATTGGATACCGACGATCGAATCTCGGGCAAATAACATACCGATGACAAAGGGAACAACGTATGTTGTTATGCGGTCTGACCGATAAAGATCTTCGTAGAATATGTAGGAGCCAATATGGGCATCCAGGTACCGCTATTGGTTATTGACCGGAGACGTGTCTCGGTCATGTCTACATTGTTCTCGAACCGTAGGGTCCGCACGCTTAAGGTTTCGATGACAGTTATATTATGAGTTTATGAGTTTTGATGTACCGAAGGAGTTCGGAGTCCCGGATGAGATCAGGGACATGACGAGGAGTCTCGAAATGGTCGAGACGTAAATATCGATATATTGGACGACTATATTCGGACTTCGGAAAGGTTCTGAGTGATTCGGGTATTTTTCGGAGTACCGGAGAGTTACGGGAATTCGTCGGGAGAAGTATTGGGCCTTATTGGGCCATACGGAAAAGAGAGAGGGGCTGCCTAGGGCAGGCCGCGCACCCTCCCAAGGCCTAGTCCGAATTGGACTAGGGGGAGGGGCTGCACCCCTTCCTTGTTTCCTACTCCTACTACATGGAAGGACTCCTAGTTGGACTAGGAAAGGGGGAATCCTACTCCCGGTGGGAGTAGGACTCCCCTAGGGCGCGCCATAGAGAGGGCCGGCCCTCCCCTCCTCCACTCCTTTATATACGGGGGCAGGGGGCACCCCATAGACACACAAGTTGATCTTCGTGATCGTTCCTTAGCCGTGTGCGGTGCCCCCCTCCACCATATTCCACCTCGGTCATATTGTAGCGGTGCTTAGGCGAAGCCCTGCGACGGTAGAACATCAAGATCGCCACCACGCCGTCGTGCTGACGGAACTCCTCCCCGACGCTTTGCTGGATCGGAGCCCGGGGATCGTCATCGAGCTGAACGTGTGCCAAGAACTCGGAGGTGCCGGAGTAACGGTGCTTGGATCGGTCGAACCGTGAAGACGTACGACTACATCAACCACGGTGTGCTAACGCTTCCGTTGTCGATCTACAAGGGTACGTAGATCACACTCTCCCATCTTGTTGCTATACATCACCATGATCTTGCGTGTGCGTAGGAAATTTTTGAAATTACTAAGTTCCCCAACAGTGGCATCCGAGCCTAGGTTTTATGTGTTGATGTTATATGCACGAGTAGAACACAAGTGAGTTGTGGGCGATATAAGTCATACTGCTTACCAGCATGTCATACTTTGGTTCGGCGGTATTGTTGGATGAAGCGGCCCGGACCGACATTACGCGTACGCTTACGCGAGACCGGTTCTCCTGACGTGCTTTGCACAAAGGTGGCTAGCGGGTGACAGTTTCTCCAACTTTAGTTGAACCGAGTGTGGCTACGCCCGGTCCTTGCGAAGGTTAAAACAACACCAACTTGACAAACTATCGTTGTGATTTTGATGCGTAGGTAAGATTGGTTCTTGCTTAAGCCCGTAGCAGCCACGTAAAACTTGCAACAACAAAGTAGAGGACGTCTAACTTGTTTTTGCAGGGCATGTTGTGATGTGATATGGTCAAAATGTGATGAGATATAAGTTGTTGTATGAGATGATCATGTTTTGTTAAAGTTATCGGCAACTGGCAAAAGCCTTATGGTTGTCTCTATATTGCATAAGATGCAAGCGCCAAATAATTGCTTTACTTTATCGTTATGCGATAGCAATAGTTGCAAGAGCAATAGTTGGCGAGACGACCGTGTGACGACACATTGATATAGATCAAGATGATGGACATCATGGTGTCATGCCGGTGACGATAGAGATCATGACAGTACTTTGGAGATGGAGATCAAAGGCGCAAGATGATGATGGCCATATCATATCACATATTTTGATTGCATATGATGTTTATCTTTTATACATCTTATTTTGCTTAGTTTGACGGTAGCATTTTAAGATGATCTCTCACTAATTATCAAGAAGTGTTCTCCTTGAGTATGCACCATTGCCAAAGTTCGTCGTGCCCAGACACCACGTGATGATCGGGTGTGATAAGCTCTACGTCCATCTACAACGGGTGCAAGCCAGTTTTGCACACGCGGAATACTCAGGTTAAACTTGACGAGCCTAGCATATGCAGATATGGCCTCGGAACACGAAGACTGAAAGGTCGAGCGTGAATCATATAGTAGATATGATCAACATAGTGATGTTCACCATTGGAAACTACTCCATCTCACGTGATGATCGGTTATGGTTTAGTTGATATGGATCACGTAATCACTTAGAAGATTAGAGGGATGTCTATCTAAGTGGGAGTTCTTAAGTAATATGATTAATTGAACTTAAATTTATCATGAACTTAGTCCTGGTAGTATTTTGCAAATTATGTTGTAGATCAATAGCTTGCGTTGTTGCTTTCATATGTTTATTTTGATATGTTCCTAGAGAAAAATTGTGTTGAAAGATGTTAGTAGCAATGATGCGAATTGGATCCGTGATCTGAGGTTTATCCTCATTGCTGCACAGAAGAATTATGTCCTTGATGCACCGCTAGGTGACAGACCTATTGCAGGAGCAGATGCAGACGTTATGAACGTTTGGCTAGCTCAATATGATGACTACTTGATAGTTTAGTGCACCATGCTTAACGGCTTAGAATCGGGACTTCAAAGACGTTTTGAACGTCATGGACCATATGAGATGTTCCAGGAATTGAAGTTAATATTTCAAGCAAATACCCGAGTTGAGAGATATGAAGTCTCCAACAAGTTCTATAGCTAAAAGATGGAGGAGAATCGCTCAACTAGTGAGCATGTGCTCAGATTGTCTGGGTACTACAATCGCTTGAATCAAGTGGGAGTTAATCTTCCAGATAAAATAGTGATTGACAGAATTCTCTAGTCACCATCACCAAGTTAGTAGAACTTCGTGATGAACTATAATATGCAAGGGATGACTAAAGTGATTCCCAAGCTCTTCGTGATGTTGAAATCAACGAAGGTAGAAATCAAGAAAGAGCATCAAGTGTTGATGGTAGACAAGACCACTAGTTTCAATAAAAGGGCAAAGGGAAGAAGGGAAACTTCAAGAAGAACGGCAAGCAAGTTGCTGCTCAAGTGAAGAAGCCCAAGTCTGGTCCTAAGCCTGAGACTAAGTGTTTCTACTACAAAGGGACTGGTCACTGGAAGCGGAACTACCCCAAGTGATTGGCAGATAAGAAGGATGGCAAAGTGAACATAAGTATATTTGATATACATGTTATTGATGTGTACTTTACTAGTGTTTATAGCAACCCCTCAGTATTTGATACTAGTTCAGTTGCTAAGATTAGTAACTCGAAACGGGAGTTGCAGAATAAACAGAGACTAGTTAAGGGTGAAGTGACGATGTGTGTTGGAAGTGGTTCCAAGATTGATATGATCATCATCACACACTCCCCTATACTTTCGGGATTAGTGTTGAACCTAAATAAGTGTTATTTGGTTTTTGCGTTGAGCATGAATATGATTTGGTCATGTTTATTGCAATACGGTTATTCATTAAAATCAGAGAATAATTGTTGTTCTGTTTACATGAATAAAACCTTCGATGGTCATACACCCAATGAAACAAGTTCATTGGATCTCGATCGTAGTGATACACATATTCATAATATTGAAACCAAAAGATGCGAAGTTAATAATGATAGTGCAACTTATTTGTAGCACTGCCGTTTAGGTCATATTGGTGTAAAGCGCATGAAGAAACTCCATGCTGATGGGATTTTGGAATCACTTGATTATGAATCACTTGATGCTTGCGAACCATGCCTCATGGGCAAGATGACTAAGACTCCGTTCTCCGGAGCGAGCAACTGACTTATTGGAAATAATACATACTGATGTATGCGGTCCGATGAG
This sequence comes from Triticum urartu, assembly GCF_003073215.2. NCBI lineage: Eukaryota > Viridiplantae > Streptophyta > Magnoliopsida > Poales > Poaceae > Triticum > Triticum urartu. The sequence continues at coordinate 129,892,307 of NC_053024.1, read as the reverse complement.
TGTTAAGGCTCACGGCAAGTATCGTTATTTTCTGAAATTCACAGATGATTTGAGCAGATATGGGTATATCTACTTGATGAAACATAAGTCTGAAACATTTGAAAAGTTCAAAGAATTTCAGAGTGAAGTGGAAAATCATCGTGACAAGAAAATAAAGTTTCTACGATCTGATCGCGGAGACAAATATTTGAGTTACGAGTTTGGTCTTCAATTAAAACAATGTGGAATAGTTTCACAAACTCATGCCACATGGAACACCACAGCATAATGGTGTGTCCGAACGTCATAACCGTACTTTATTGGATATAGTGCAATCTATGATGTCTCTTACCGATCTACCACTATCATTTTGGGTTATGCATTAGAGACAGCTGCATTCACGTTAAATAGGGCACCATCTAAATCCGTTGAGACGACACCGTGTGAACTATGGTTTGGCAAGAAACCTAAGCTGTCGTTTCTTAAAGTTTGGGGTTGCGATGCTTATATGAAAAAGTTTCATCCTGATAAGCTCAAACTCAAATCGGAGAAGTGCGTCTTCATAGGATATCCAAAGGAAACTATTGGGTACACCTTCTATCACAGATCCGAAGGCAAGACTTTTGTTACCAAATTCGGAAACTTTCTGGAGAAGGAGTTTCTCTCGAAAGAAGTGAGTGGGAGGAAAGTAGAACTTGACGAGGTAACTATACCTGCTCCCTTATTGGAAAGTAGTACATCATAGAAAACTATTTCTGTGACACCTACACCAGTTAGTGAGGAAGCTGATGATGATGATCATGAAACTTCAGAACAAGATACTACTGAACCTCGTAGATCAACCAGAGTAAGATCCGCGCCAGAGTGGTACAGTAATCCTGTTCTGGAAGTCATGCTACTAGATCATGATGAACCTACGAACTATGAAGAAGCGATGGTGAGCCCAGATTCCGCAAAGTGGCTTGAAGCCATGAAATCTGAGATATGATCCATGTATGAAACAAAGTATGGACTTTGATTGACTTGCCCGATGATCGGCAAGCCATAGAAAATAAATGGATCTTCAAGAGGAAGACGGGCGCTGATAGTAGTGTTACTATCTACAAAGCTAGAATTGTCGCAAAAGGTTTTCGACAAGTTCAAGGTGTTGACTATGATGAGATTTTCTCGCTCGTATCTATGCTTAAGTCTGTCCGAATCATGTTAGCAATTGCCGCATTTTATGAAATCTGGCAAATGGATAAACAAAACTGCATTCCTTAATGGATTTACTAAAGAAGAGTTGTATACGATGCAACTAGAAGGTTTTGTCGATCCTAAAGGTGTTAACTAAATATGCAAGCTCCAGCGATCCATCTATGGACTGGTGCAAAAATCTCGGAGTTGGAATATACGCTTTGATAAGTTGATCAAAGCATATAGTTTTATACAGACTTGCGGTGAAGCCTGTATTTACAAGAAAGTGAGTGGGAGCACTACAACATTTCTGATAAGTATATGTGAATGACATATTGTTGATCGAAAATAATGTAGAATTATTCTGCAAAGCATAAAGAAGTGTTTGAAAGGAGGTTTTCAAAGAAAGACCTCGGTGAAGCTGCTTACATATTGAGTATCAAGATCTATAGAGATAGATCAAGACACTTGATAAGTTTTTTCAATGAGTACATACCTTGACAAGATTTTGAAGTAGTTCAAAATGGAACAGTCAAAGAAAAGGTTTCTTGCCTGTGTTACAAGGTGTGAAGTTGAGTAAGACTCAAAGCCCGACCACGGCAGAAGATAGAAAGAGAATGAAAGTCATTCCCTATGCCTCAGTCATAGGTTCTATAAAGTATGCCATGCTGTATACCAGATCTATTGTATGCCCTACCACTGAGTTTGGCAAGGGAGTACGATAGTGATCTAGGAGTAGATCACTGGACAACGGTCAAAATTATCCTTAGTGGAATAAGGATATGTTTCTCGATTATGGAAGTGAAAAAAAGGTTCGTCGTAAAGGGTTATGCCGATGCAAGTTTTGACACTAATCTAGATGACTCTAAGTCTCGGTCTAGATACATATTGAAAGTGGGAGCAATTAGCTAGAGTAGCTCCATGCAGAGCATTGTTGACATAGAAATTTGCAAAATACATGCGGATCTGAATGTGGCAGACCCGTTGACTAAGATTCTCTCACAAGCAAAACATGATCACACCTTAGTACTCCTTGGGTGTTAATCACATAGCGATGTGAACTAGATTACTGAATCTAGTAAACCCTTTGGGTGTTGGTCACATGGCGATGTGAACTATGGGTGTTAATCACATGATGATGTGAACTATCGATGTTAATCACATGGTGATGTGATCTAGATTATTGACTCTAGTGCAAGTGGGAGACTGAAGGAAATATGCCCTAGAGGCAATAATAAAGTTATTATTTATTTCCTTATTTCATGATAAATGTTTATTATTCATGCTAGAATTGTATTAACCGGAAACATAATACATGTGTGAATACATAGACAAACAGAGTGTCACTAGTATGCCTCTACTTGACTAGCTCGTTAATCAAAGATGGTTTATGTTTCCTAACCATGACAAAGAGTTGTTATTTGATTAACGGGATCACATCATTAGGTGAATGATCTGATTGACATGACCCATTCCATTAGCTTAGCACTTGCGTTTAGTTATGTTTGCTATTGCTTTCTCATGACTTATACATGTTCCTATGGACTATGAGATTATGCAACTCCCGTTTACGGAGGAACACTTTGTGTGCTACCAAACGGTCACAACGTTAACTGGGGGTGATTATAAAAGTGCTCTACAGTGTCTCCAAAGGTACTTGTTGGGTTGGCGTATTTCGAGATTTAGGATTTGTCACTCGATTGTCGGAGAGGTATCTTCTGGGCCCTCTCGGTATGCACATCACTTAAGCCTTGCAAGCAATGCAACTAATGAGTTAGTTGCGGATGATGTATTACGGAACGAGTAAAGAGAACTTGCCGGTAATGAGATTGAACTAGGTATTGAGATACGACGATCGAATCTCGGGCAAGTAAACATACCGATGACAAAGGGAACAACGTATGTTTGTTTTATGCGGTTTGACGATAAGATTCGTAGAATATGGTAGGAGCCAATATGGGCATCCAGGTTCCGCTATTGGTTATGACCGGAGACGTGTCTCGGTCATGTCTACATTGTTCTCGAACCGTAGGGTCCGCACGCTTAAGGTTTCGAATGACAGTTATATTATGAGTTTATGAATTTTGATGTACCGAAGGAGTTCGGAGTCCCGGATGAGATCGGGGACATGACGAGGAGTCTCGAAATGGTCGAGACGTAAAGATCGATATATTGGACGACTATATTCGGACATCGGAAAGGTTCCGAGTGGTTCGGGTATTTTTCGGAGTACCGGAGAGTTACGGGAATTCGCCGGGAAGTATGGGCCTTATTGGGCCATACGGGAAAGAGAGAGGGGCTGCCTAGGGGCAGGCCGCGCGCCCTCCCAGCCTAGTCGAATTGGACTAGGGGGAGGGGCTGCACCCCTTCCTTGTTTCCTACTCCTACTACATGGAAGGACTTCCCTAGTTGGAACTAGGAAAGGGGGAATTCCTACTCCCGGTGGGAGTAGGACTCCCCTAGGGCGCGCCATAGAGAGGGCCGGCCCTCCCCTCCTCCACTCCTTTATATACGGGGGCAGGGGGCACCCCATAGACACACAAGTTGATCTTCGTGATCGTTCCTTAGCCGTGTGCGGTGCCCCCCTCCACCATATTCCACCTCGGTCATATTGTAGCGGTGCTTAGGCGAAGCCCTGCGACGGTAGAATATCAAGATCGCCACCACGCCGTCGTGCTGACGGAACTCCTCCCCGACGCTTTGCTGGATCGGAGCCCGGGGATCGTCATCGAGCTGAACGTGTGCCAAGAACTCGGAGGTGCCGGAGTAACGGTGCTTGGATCGGTCGAACCGTGAAGACGTACGACTACATCAACCACGTTGTGCTAACGCTTCCGTTGTCGATCTACAAGGGTACGTAGATCACACTCTCCCATCTTGTTGCTATACATCACCATGATCTTGCGTGTGCGTAGGAAATTTTTGAAATTACTACGTTCCCCAACAGCGCTCTCACCGTCTTCCGTACGCCCGCCGACTGGTGGGACCCGTCGTCCCTGGGTCGTACCGGCAGGCCATCGTGGGCATAGGACTCCGCCCACTTGGCTAACGTCAGGGCCGGCATGGCAACAGTGTCGCGCCGGGCGGAGATCTCCGCGGGTACGGCGTACTGTGGCCACGCCTGCCCTTGGAAAAGGGTGGGAGTGGACCTTACTGTGGCCACTCCCCGTCTCGTCCCTCTTTATGAGGGCATGGGGGTTGTTGGCGTCGTGGGCCGGCTCCCCATGGCCGGCTTCTCTGGAAGTCGTCAGTCAGGAGTCGGCTCATCCTGAAGTCGTCCTCGGGACTCAACCGCGAGTGGGCAGTCGGCTGCCTCGCAGCCGACTCTCAGAAGGCGGCTTTTCGTCCTGGGGTTTTGAGGGGTGCAGCCTGCCCCGATGTCTTGAAAGGTTCTGGGCCTGGGTTAGCCTACCCGTGGCCCATTACTCCGACAAGCACGTATCCGGAAAGCATGGTGGGGTCACGCTCTTTCGCCTTGGTCTGGTACTGCACCCTGCACAAGCCAATCATTCCAATCCCATGGGTTTGCTTGTTGTCAACATCAGCACATTTCAGTGATCAACTGGTGGGGCAAATTTGACAATTTTGACCTCGAGACGAAATCAATTCACAGAATGAACTGTCCGTGAAACTATTTCACAGCACTGACCCTTTTGTGTAGCGCCCGCCACGCAGGCGCCACACACTACGGTGCAACGCCCCAGCTCTGGGGCGTTGCACGCCAGTCCACCGTGGCAGCCCTTGGGCCCGCACCCAGCAGTGCAACACCTCCGAGCCAGGTGCCACACATGTAATGTGCAGCTCCTAGCGCTCGGGTGCTGCACTGTGACTTATCCAGCGGCTGGGCCCACTCCCCCCCCCCCACACACCCCAACCCGAGCTTTGCCCCCTCTCCCACTCTCTCCTCCTCTCAAATCCTCTCCCAAATCTTGCAAATTTGAAGAATTTGTCCGTGGATTTTGAAGTCAAACCCTCCCTCAAGGTAATCTTCTCCGATCCCTTTGTTTTGATCCAAGTAATGCTAGTTTGGGGAAACCCTAATTTGCAAGCAGAGAGCAAACACTTTGTTTACAAGCTACAGCCGCTGCAGCGCCTAGCCTGGAGGCGCCGCGCTGAGCAGTGCAACGCCTAGCTCCAGGGCATTGCACTGCTCAGTGTGGCGCCTTGAGGCTAGGCGCTGCAGCGGCTGTAGCTTACAAACGCTTTGTTTGCTCTCTGCTTAGCTCATCCCAGGCGTGCAACGCCTCAGAGCTAGGTGTCACACTGTACAGTGCAGCGCCTAGCTCTGAGGCGTTGCACGCCTGGGATGAAGCTACAGCCACTGCAGCGCCTAGCTTGGAGGCGCCACACTAAGCAGTGCAACGCCCTGGGGCTAGGCGTTGCACTGCTCGGTGTGGCGCCTCCATGCTAGGCGTTGCACTGTTGTAGCTTGCAAACTTGGTCATTTTCAGGCACATTACAACATTTCCTAAAATAAGCAGTCAGAAACTTTAAGTTCACATTTCAGTCACGGTTGAACATTATTAAGACAACAAGTGCAACATAGAGGATCAAGTTCAACATTGCTAAGACAACCACTCCAAGTTCAACATAACTAAGACATACAAAGAGGATCAAGTTCAACATAAAGCTACCACAACTCCAAGTTCACCGACATAACAAGTTCCTACAAGCTACCACCACTTCAAATTCAACATTACAAATAGAGGATGATGGCTGGTTTCTAGGAAGAGCTAGTTACAAATAGAGCTAGTTCCTTGAGCGCTTTTTGGCTGCTCCCCCCCTCTTGCTGGCTAACTTCTTCACCTTCCTAGGAAGAGGAACACGCTCCCGCTCCGGCTCAAGTTCCTCCACGTCATCGACATCTTCATCCAAATAGTCATCCAAAGCCGCCATCTGCGAGGTGCCGACCGTCCTTTTGCCTCTTTGGGTGAAGTCTTCAGGTGTGTACTTGTTGATTCCCGTCCTAGGCTTTAACCTGTATGCAGACCTAACCTGGTACGTCCCCAAGGTCATATCATCAGCAACCTATGCATCAACAAAAGATATGGAAAGACCGTGTGTGAGGATATAGTTAGCAATGCATCAACAATTGGATATATATGCTCATGTCATACTTCTTGGGTGACCACACCCACATCATCATCCTCCAAATGATCACCATGGCCTTGCCTCGAAGCGGGATCTGATGGTGTCGCCGACCTAGACTGTTCTGGTGATACATACTCGGGGTCACGACAACCGAAAAGGTTTGATAGCCACCTTAACTTTTGGCCCTGGCGCTGCAACATGTACAAGTGAATGAGACATGAACGTAGCAACACATGCTAAGTGCTAATTTGAAGGAGATGTGAACCTTGATGAATGCTCGAAGTGCACCTTCCCCATCGCTTTTGCCAGCCGGGGTTGTTTCAAGAATAGTCTCGGTCTCATCAACTGCTTTCTTGATCTGGGCACGCTATGAACAGAAATGGTATTAACGTGTTAGGCAAGCGAAGATGTGAATAGTGTGAATGAAAATCAAAGAGGGCAAATACCACAAAGTTCATCATTGGAGATGAAGGGATCACTGAGTTGCCTTTCCTGACTAATGTGTTGTACTGGTGCTGGGCTACCTCATCAAAAACAGTGGGTTCTTCCAAAATCTTCTTAGCATACGTCGGCTTGCATACCTCCACACGGGTACTTGCAAGAAACCATGTGAGATAGTTGTTGAACGTGATCGGGCAGTGCTCACGAAGCTGGACTCCTTTTCCAGCCCTAGCTTGCTCCACACTAAGTACAAACTGTACGACATACTTTCTGTGATGCTTGTCCCAATCCTTAATCTTCCGCTGCCTTTTCCTATCCAACCTGCAAGTTAGAAACATAATATTAGTAGCATCGAAACCGCCGAGAAGCTGCTAAGTGCTCAAGGTTAATTATATTTTACGCGTGTAGCAACTTGTCCATGTCCTCCCACTCCGGCGGATGTGTCTGGAACAAATCAAACTGACGGCGCACTCGATGTGGGAGGTGAAGCTCAACCGCCCAGTTGCATATGAGTGGGCACCGCATACGCCAGAGATCCCTATCCCTAGTGCACATCGGATATAGCCTGAACTCTAAAGGGTTACCAAAATTGTCTCCTGTTCCATACGGCTCCCATATCACCTGCAAAATGGGATAGAATGCAAAATTGATATCGACTTGCAATAGAAGCATCATAATCACTTATGCAATGTCAATTCACCTGCTCAGGCGTGATCGCGTCAAGCTCGCTCTGGTACAACTTGTACATGACCGGGGGATCATCTGTCGTCTCATTTAACACATCCCACTTGTAAGCCCAAGTGGGTCGCCGTAGTGGGTCGCCTTTGTCGTCCCAATCATCGTACTTCACGGTCTTCGAACGTCCAACCGGAAAACGCTCCCAGCTCCATATGGAAAGTGCGAGCAAACAACCACCAATACCTCCAGATGACCTACAACAGGCTTCGTCCAACTGCACATAAAAGAGAACATGGTTCAATTAAGAGCAAGATCGCATTCATAATGTAGCAATGAAGTGAAAAGGAAACAACTTCATACATGTCTATACAAGTAAGCCACTGTCGCCGAACCCCAACTCCAATTGCTATCGAAGACGGTCAACGCCTTCAGCCACATCCATGGAGCATTCTTGCATGTGCCATCAGCAAACATAGTCCTGGATATCACGTACCACATGTAGACACGAGCATATGTCTTGACCGTGTCCTCATTAGCTTCCGGTGGGCAAGTACCAAAGTGCTCAGTAATCCACGTGAAAGTAGCACCGGCTACGACTCTTTCCTTCTTCTTGTCTTTTGCTGCTGGTTCCGGAGGCTCCGGAGGAACCATACCGATAAGGGCATACATCTGCGCGCGCCACCCATCGGAATCGGTGCTCATACATAGAGGATTCCCATCGATAGGAAGACCAGTGATCATAGCAATATCCTGGAGCGTCACGGTCATCTCCCCGGTCCGAAGATGGAAACTATGTGTCTCCGGCCGCCAATGATCAATAAGCGCGGTGAATGCTGGAGCATTGTTGGGTGGCGTCGACCGTCTGACCATATGAATGAAAGGGAGAAGTCTTGTCTTCCTTACATACGGTGTGTATCGCTCATCATAGAGCATCCACCCAAGGGTGACCCCGTGAGAACGAAGCTTCAGAGGTACAAGCTCCTACAAACAAAGAATTCATAACATTGCATATGGGGCATTTGTGTTTGAAATAAATACGAAATTCATAAAACCGGCCACTTTCATTATTGCCCGCTGCTCCACCGCCATAGGGTACGACCGGTGTTGTTTGTCCCAGTGATCACCGAGAAGCCAAACCATCCTAACAATTTTGAAAGAAAGCTTTCTTGTCAACACGATTATCTTTTGAATACAAATAAACTAAAGTACGCCTACTAGATGCAACCATACCAATCTATGTATCCAACCATATCAAATCAAACAAAACTAATAAACTAGGGTTCCACAAATAACTAGGCCTACTTCATACAAATAACTTTTCCATAAACTATGCCTACTTCATACAAATAACTCTTCCATAAACTAAACTAGGATTCCACAAATCAAACAAACAAGGGTTGTAATACATGCAAAGTTCTAATACATGCAAGATTCAAATCTAATCTAATCAAACAAGGATTCCCCAAATCTTCAAAATATCATATTTTCTATGGATAGAAAGAAGGGGATCGGAGGAGAGTACCTTCTAGGATGGATTGGTGAAGAAATGCACGGACCAAATCGTCGGATCTGAAGAATTTGGAGAGGGGATTGAGAGGGGGAGAGGAGGAAGCCGCCGGCGCCGTTGCTTCTGTAACTTGCAACTGAACGAATTGGGTGGGGTGGGGGGAGGGGGAGCGGGCGGCTGGCATCTAAGTCACAGTGCAGCGCCCGAGCGCTAGGCGCTGCACATTACATGTGTGGCGCCTAGCTCGGAGGCACTGCACTGCTGGGTGCGGGCCCAGGGGCTGCCACGGTGGACTGGAGTGCAACGCCCCCGAGCTAGGCGCTGCACCGTAGTGTGTGGCACCGTCGTGGCGGGCGCTACACAAAAAGGTCAGGGATGTGAAATAGTTTCACGGACAGTTCATTCCGTGAATTGATTTCGCCCAGAGGTCAAAATTATCAAATTTGCCAACTGGTGGTGCTAGAGCAAATATTTACCTCTGGCCGTCGACCCACGTCTCGGTGACCAGTGTTTCGCCGGGGTAGACGTGCAGCAGGAACCCGGCCGAAAATGTTCTGCACCGCCGCTGGGTCCCCGTTGCAGAACGACTTGGGCCGCGAACCCCAGAATGCAGAGGCCGTGCTGTATTGGACGAGTGAATCTGCAGAGGTTATCATCAGATGAAGTCTTCCGAAGGTAACCTGAGCTTTTTCAAGCAGCGTTGTTAGAATACTGAATACTTTCTATGTTAAGATTGGTGGTGAAATCTATTTTAATGAACTCCAAACCACCGACATGGACATTAGACTTGCAAGTGGTGCTTTTAGAAAACCTTATGGTTTTTTGCCTGATGTTTATGTTGTCACTTTTAGAAAACCTTATAGTATTTTGCCTGCTGTTTATGTTGTCCTCTGTACTTTCACTTACCCGGTTGATTTTTGTTGTCATGGAAGTTCCCGATGATGATTTTTGTTCAATTATCTTTGGAAGACCTTTCTTGAACACGGGACAATATCAGGTGGAAACCACATATTCAGTGGAAGCATGAAAACTTGAGCATAGGCTGTTGGATCTTGTATCTATGGACTAGATTCAGCCATAACTGCTACATGCAGTTTTGCAGAAAAACGCCTGTTGCCAGCATTCTATTTTACACATAACCCCCTATCGATTCCAAGTATTACAACAAGTCTGCACATGTCCCCACGTACACCTGTGCTTCTCCATATATGATCCCCATATCACAGCTAGCTTAATTCGATATTTGATATCCTAATAGCGTTTAGATTAGAATCATAATATAATATTGAAGTCTGCCCAGTTCCTTGCAAATCCAAGTAGAACAGACAACAGCCAAAACCATTGCCCAGATCATTTTCGTCAACCATAATCAAAACCATTGCCTAGCTCCAGAACACACCTGCACTTCGCACAGCACATTCCAACAATTGAAATCATTGTTTAAATAATAAACTTAAAGCAATCAGGTCAGTTGCACACAGTGTCATTATGCAGCATCAATCTTATTCAGTCACTTAAGATAATGCTTTACTACAGTACAAAGTTACAAAATAGAGCATCACTAACTGATGGCAAATCTGTAGCTTTATACATCGATCAGTCATAGAGCACATAGCTAGCTAATAACTTGCATAAGTCTAGCGCCAATAGCTAATGGCTCCAGTACACTAGATAAGATCACAATGCCATAGTATATTAGTCCTAATAACTTGCTGAAGCTAGTGCCACCAAGCAACCTGGAACAAAAAAGTTCAATTGGTCAGGGCACTAGGAAAAATAGCAAGAAATTATACCTAATTTTTTGAAACGAATTTCAAAACAAATCTACAAATATAGATACATCAATGTGTTGTATTTATTAGCAAGCAAAATTTTAGAAGTATTCTCTAAACTAAGTCCAAATGAATGTACCGTAGTCATGTTAGAAAGAACATTCAAATGTTAGGAATACCTAATCTCAGCTCACTTCCCCAATCAATTGCAATATAAATTAAAACTGATAGCTAACATCATTCATACAATTTTCCTATGCTCAAACAGTTTCAACTCCTTTCTTATATCCCAGCATATCACACAAAAGTCTATAAGAAGTAATGATTTCCTTCATTTAATAACTATACACTAATAAATATGCCTAGAACAACCATCATGTTGTACAGTATTGTCAAATTAGCATGATAGGACATACCTGTTGCTGCATTAATATAACAACTACATACCAGATGAATTAGACTTTACCAACTTCCTCAAGACGAAAATCTAAACTGAACTTGCTGGATCTTGGTTTGCGTGTACATTGATCTTGTGTGCCCAGTTTTTCAGTGTATAATTAGTTCTTTGATCATGGACTATGCATGCTGGAAATATGTGTTTTTTGCATTACATAAACTGAGAGTTCAAGTGTTCTACATTCCAGTTGGTGACAGATTCTTGTGATAAACGACTGTGTACGTGGTTGCTTTATGGCTATATCTAGTGTAAAAAGTTTTCTGGATATGCTTATTTTCAGATCTACAGAGAGGCTACTGAAACTGCTTCAGTTGAGGAAAAAGGCTTTGTAGATCCTGTTCAGAAGGCTAATCTTGAAAGAGACAACCAGAATCCACGACCTTGTCCTCTATATTTCCTTGGCAAATCTAGCCCAACTAGAAGAGAATATGGCACATCATAGAAGATGAACAATGTGATAGAAATCCTCATACCTTCGGACCTGGATCCAGTACCAATTCGATGGGGAGCGCTCAGAGGAGGATTGGCCCGGTGCGCCATACGTCGGAGAGAGAGAAGCCAGCTGCCGCAAACGACAGTGGGCCACCGGCCGGAGAGGAGAGAAGGCAGCCGCTGGAGAGGAATTAGTCGCGCCGGTCGCCGGTCGCCGGCCGTGCGCGGAACGAGGGCGTCTTGTTGGCCGAAGCCCGATGATGATTTTTGTTTCAATTAATCTTTGGAAAGACCTTTCTTGAACACGGGACAATATCAGTGGAAACCACATATTCAGTGGAAGCCATTGAAAAAACTGAGCATAGGCTGTTGGATCTTGTATCTATGGACTAGATTCAGCCATAACTGCTACATGCAGTTTTGCAGAAAAACGCCTGTTGCCAGCATTCTATTTTACACATAACCCCCTATCGATTCCAAGTATTACAACAAGTCTGCACATGTCCCCACGTACACCTGTGCTTCTCCATATATGATCCCCATATCACAGCTAGCTTAATTCGATATTTGATATCCTAATAGCGTTTAGATTAGAATCATAATATAATATTGAAGTCTGCCCAGTTCCTTGCAAATCCAAGTAGAACAGACAACAGCCAAAACCATTGCCCAGATCATTTTCGTCAACCATAATCAAAACCATTGCCCAGCTCCAGAACACACCTGCACTTCGCACAGCACATTCCAACAATTGAAATCATTGTTTAAATAATAAACTTAAAGCAATCAGGTCAGTTGCACACAGTGTCATTATGCAGCATCAATCTTATTCAGTCACTTAAGATAACGCTTTACTACAGTACAAAGTTACAAAATAGAGCATCACTAACTGATGGCAAATCTGCAGCTTTATACATCGATCAGTCATAGAGCACATAGCTAGCTAATAACTTGCATAAGTCTAGCGCCAATAGCTAATGTCCAGTACACTAGATAAGAACATCACAATGCCATAGTATATTAGTTCCTTAATTAACTTGCTGAACCAGTAGTGCCACCAAGCAACCTGGAACAAAAAAGTTCAATTGGTCAGGGCACTAGGAAAAATAGCAAGAAATTATACCTAATTTTTTGAAACGAATTTCAAAACAAATCTACAAATATAGATACATCAATGTGTTGTATTTATTAGCAAGCAAAATTTTAGAAGTATTCTCTAAACTAAGTCCAAATGAATGTACCGTAGTCATGTTAGAAAGAACATTCAAATGTTAGGAATACCTAATCTCAGCTCACTTCCCCAATCAATTGCAATATAAATTAAAACTGATAGCTAACATCATTCATACAATTTTCCTATGCTCAAACAGTTTCAACTCCTTTCTTATATCCCAGCATATCACACAAAAGTCTATAAGAAGTAATGATTTCCTTCATTTAATAACTATACACTAATAAATATGCCTAGAACAACCATCATGTTGTACAGTATTGTCAAATTAGCATGATAGGACATACCTGTTGCTGCATTAATATAACAACTACATACCAGATGAATTAGACTTTACCAACTTCCTCAAGACGAAAATCTAAACTGAACTTGCTGGATCTTGGTTTGCGTGTACATTGATCTTGTGTGCCCAGTTTTTCAGTGTATAATTAGTTCTTTGATCATGGACTATGCATGCTGGAAATATGTGTTTTTTGCATTACATAAACTGAGAGTTCAAGTGTTCTACATTCCAGTTGGTGACAGATTCTTGTGATAAACGACTGTGTACGTGGTTGCTTTATGGCTATATCTAGTGTAAAAAGTTTTCTGGATATGCTTATTTTCAGATCTACAGAGAGGCTACTGAAACTGCTTCAGTTGAGGAAAAAGGCTTTGTAGATCCTGTTCAGAAGGCTAATCTTGAAAGAGACAACCAGAATCCACGACCTTGTCCTCTATATTTCCTTGGCAAATCTAGCCCAACTAGAAGAGAATATGGCACATCATAGAAGATGAACAATGTGATAGAAATCCTCATACCTTCGGACCTGGATCCAGTACCAATTCGATGGGGAGCGCTCAGAGGAGGATTGGCCCGGTGCGCCATACGTCGGAGAGAGAGAAGCCAGCTGCCGCAACGGAATTAGCCGCGCCGGTCGGTCGCCGGCCCTGCGGGAACGAGGTCGTCGTGGTGGGGTTGGCGCAGTGGGCCACCGGCCGGAGAGGAGAGAAGGCAGCCGCTGGAGAGGAAATTAGTCGCGCCGTCGCCGGTCGCCGGCCGTGCGCGGAACGAGGGCCGTCTTGTTGTTGGCCGAAAGCCCGATGATGATTTTTGTCATTATCTTTGAAGACCTTCTTGAACACGGGGACAATATCAGGTGGAAACCACATATTCAGTGGAAGCATGGAAACTTGAGCATAGGCTGTTGGATCTTGTATCTATGGACTAGATTCAGCCATAACTGCTACATGCAGTTTTGCAGAAAAACGCCTGTTGCCAGCATTCTATTTTACACATAACCCCCTATCGATTCCAAGTATTACAACAAGTCTGCACATGTCCCCACATACACCTGTGCTTCTCCATATATGATCCCCATATCACAGCTAGCTTAATTCGATATTTGATATCCTAATAGCGTTTAGATTAGAATCATAATATAATATTGAAGTCTGCCCAGTTCCTTGCAAATCCAAGTAGAACAAACAACAGCCAAAACCATTGCCCAGATCATTTTCGTCAACCATAATCAAAACCATTGCCCAGCTCCAGAACACACCTGCACTTCGCACAGCACATTCCAACAATTGAAATCATTGTTTAAATAATAAACTTAAAGCAATCAGGTCAGTTGCACACAGTGTCATTATGCAGCATCAATCTTATTCAGTCACTTAAGATAATGCTTTACTACAGTACAAAGTTACAAAATAGAGCATCACTAACTGATGGCAAATCTGTAGCTTTATACATCGATCAGTCATAGAGCACATAGCTAGCTAATAACTTGCATAAGTCTAGCGCCAATAGCTAATGGCTCCAGTACACTAGATAAGATCACAATGCCATAGTATATTAGTCCTAATAACTTGCTGAAGCTAGTGCCACCAAGCAACCTGGAACAAAAAAGTTCAATTGGTCAGGGCACTAGGAAAAATAGCAAGAAATTATACCTAATTTTTTGAAACGAATTTCAAAACAAATCTACAAATATAGATACATCAATGTGTTGTATTTATTAGCAAGCAAAATTTTAGAAGTATTCTCTAAACTAAGTCCAAATGAATGTACCGTAATCATGTTAGAAAGAACATTCAAATGTTAGGAATACCTAATCTCAGCTCACTTCCCCAATCAATTGCAATATAAATTAAAACTGATAGCTAACATCATTCATACAATTTTCCTATGCTCAAACAGTTTCAACTCCTTTCTTATATCCCAGCATATCACACAAAAGTCTATAAGAAGTAATGATTTCCTTCATTTAATAACTATACACTAATAAATATGCCTAGAACAACCATCATGTTGTACAGTATTGTCAAATTAGCATGATAGGACATACCTGTTGCTGCATTAATATAACAACTACATACCAGATGAATTAGACTTTACCAACTTCCTCAAGACGAAAATCTAAACTGAACTTGCTGGATCTTGGTTTGCGTGTACATTGATCTTGTGTGCCCAGTTTTTCAGTGTATAATTAGTTCTTTGATCATGGACTATGCATGCTGGAAATATGTGTTTTTTGCATTACATAAACTGAGAGTTCAAGTGTTCTACATTCCAGTTGGTGACAGATTCTTGTGATAAACGACTGTGTACGTGGTTGCTTTATGGCTATATCTAGTGTAAAAAGTTTTCTGGATATGCTTATTTTCAGATCTACAGAGAGGCTACTGAAACTGCTTCAGTTGAGGAAAAAGGCTTTGTAGATCCTGTTCAGAAGGCTAATCTTGAAAGAGACAACCAGAATCCACGACCTTGTCCTCTATATTTCCTTGGCAAATCTAGCCCAACTAGAAGAGAATATGGCACATCATAGAAGATGAACAATGTGATAGAAATCCTCATACCTTCGGACCTGGATCCAGTACCAATTCGATGGGGAGCGCTCAGAGGAGGATTGGCCCGGTGCGCCATACGTCGGAGAGAGAGAAGCCAGCTGCCGCAACGGAATTAGCCGCGCCAGTCGGTCGCCGGCCCTACGGGAACGAGGTCGTCGTGGTGGGTTGGCGCAGTGGGCCACCGGCCGGAGAGGAGAGAAGGCAGCCGCTGGAGAGGAATTAGTCGCGCCGGTCGCCGGTCGCCGGCCGTGCGCGGAACGAGGGCGTCTTGTTGGCCGAAGCCACCATCTCCAGATCTCCTAACCCTAGTTGTTGATGGAAGAAAATTGAATCGGGATAGCTCCATGGATTAAGGCACGGGATGGCTCAGCTTCCGTTAGGATAATGTACCACCGTACATTAAGATTACGGGGTTGTTTTTGCAGTTTGTACATCTTATCATCTCACACCACACACTCCTATCCAACGGCACAGGATGAAGTTTTCATGCTTCCACTGAATATGTGGTTTCCACCAGATATGTACTCCTTGAACACTGCAGTGGCTAAAATTGATTGCAAGAGAGAGGTGGTTTCTCTTCGTTTTGGAAAAGAAGAAAGAGAATTTCACTTCTCTAGGTTTAAGAATCATCATCAATCACGTGAGTACGATAATGGTGAGGATAAAACAATAGAATAACTCGCTGCCATTTACTTCGGGACACCAGAAGATGAGCTCGAAAGAAGTCTCACGGGATATGAACTAAGCCCCAAAGATCCTAGTAAGATGGAAATAGATCAACATCTAAATCAAGAGTCCACAATTGACGAGAAATTTGAGGTGCCTAAAAAGAAGGGAGATGAAGGACTCCCTCCTTCGGAACTCAAGCCTTTACCAAAAGAAATGAGGCATGAGATTTTAGATGAACACAGTACTGCAGGGTCTGGGTACTACGGGCGTGCGTTGCGTGGTAGAGATGATCCAACGGTTGTGGTCCTTTGCATCAGACGGCATGCAAGGCGACTGAACCCGTGCGGCGGATCAGTCGGATGGCGCCTAGCATCCGCCTACACTACTTCTGTACAAGTGTGTGCTTTTGGGAGTTTACCGCTCTGTACATACTATGCTGATGAATAAATAGCAATCAATCCAGTGCTGTTGTACAACTCCGGAGTATGCAGCGTTTCCCATATTTTTGCAATGCTCTTTCACAACGGACCACTGACAAAGAAAGTAAGTACCACATCATAAACCTAGTGATGATAATGTACCAATCAGATCATGGGTTCCTTATTGGAAGCTTACATGGGAGAAACATGCAAAGTCAGACTTCAAGTGTGCTAGGTTCTTTCGAAAAACAGCAAAGTCCAATGGTTCTACTTTTTGCCCTACTTTATAGTCAACAATATTGGGAAGACAACACATAGAGTTTGTGAGAGATCTTGAGACACCAATCTACTCTTCCTGGACATCGTACTCGTCATCGTCGTCGTCGTTGTCGTCATATTCATCAACATCCTCGTCATCTTGAGTAGTAGTACTTTTACGGCGGAAACTGTCCATCTCGTACCTCCCGTCATCCTCGTTGATGAACTCCAGACCATACACCGCATCTCTGTGCTTCACCACCAACCAGCGAAGCAGACGGTCCTCCTTGTTTAGATAGTGCAGTTCTTGAGTAAAGGAAGGTGGAACCATCATGGTCATTTGCAAAAGTTGACCCTGAAACCACAACAGCAACTTCAGCAAATCAGGAAAGCAGGAGACCACACCCACAATACTAGTGGCAAGGTAAGATGGCAATGACCAACAGTTGGAATATAACATTACTTAACCAGGAGTGCATAAGAACAATTCTCAAATACACGATGCATTCTGTGTGCCTCCCAACTGCTTTGGTCAACTCTTTTCTAGGGGTGCTGTACTTTACTTTTCTCAGTGTTTGATCGAAGGTTTTATCAAAGAGTAGCGGGAAAATGGAATATTTACACTTGCATTCTCAGGGTGCTGCATTTCAGTTTCTAACTGTTTGATTGAAGGTTTTATCGAAGAGTTGTGGAGAAAAACATTTTTACACCCACACTGCTACTGGGTCCATCACAATTCGGTACTGGTGGAAAGCTACAACCTTAGTCAGACTGATATAACAGTCACTGTGGTAAAAAAATGACGAGTTATTTCAAAACAAAGACGGAACTACAGACTTCAAAAGAAGAAGACGTGATAACACGAATATACTGGAGACATGTGTTCACAATTTGTCAAACTTACATTTACTAAACACACACCAAACAACCAACCACTGTCAATTATTCAGTAACTCACAAACTAATCTCCCATAAGAAGTGTCGAGGTAATTGTAGAAGGTAATGACTAGCTGTCGGAATCAATTTTAAGAAGTGCGGTTGCATCAGAAGATACACTTAACACAAATACATGGTGTATAAGAGAGAAAGGATAGCCTGTAGATGAAAGAAAAACCATAACCTCAATAACAGTAACTCGGAAGACTGTAGTGAAAGGAACTCGGGAAAGGCATAATAGTTCTAAAGTTTTGTTCAAGAAATTAACAATATATTGTTTTGTTACACTCAGGAATAGTCTTTGTGACATTGATCGGCCCTTCTCTGCTTAGATGCTTGTGGTGAATACGTTGCCGGGTCTCAACCCGAAGATCGACAAAGCAGCCTCCTCGCGATCAAGAATTTTAGAGGTTGAGGTCTCGCAACATGTTCCAGATGAGCATCCTGTCTGAGACAGGCTGACCACACTGCAAAGATTGTAACGATGGCAGGTGTGCTCAAGCAATGGGAAGAGTAAAACGTGTTCTCGATGTAGAATAAAGCCCTTGAGCGTGGTATTCGGCTGCACGACAAAATCAGGGATCTCCAAGGATATGGAGTAGAAAAAAAGAATAGGTGCTGAAACCTTCTTCTGTACAAAGAGTGTTCTCATGGTCAGCCTCAGAAACATCAATATGATAAGTAAGCTCAAACTTGCCGAGAATAACCTTGAAGAAGCAACATCACTTCCAGTGATTTGGGGTCCAGGAAAACAGGGACGTGAGTGCTTATGTTGGCGATCTGAATCGCCCAAGAAATTAATACAACTGCTTGGGACAAAGAACCATGTGTGGTAGTGGAGGTGGGAGAAGCAGGGCCGTCAGCTAAGCTGAAGCTTATGGCTTATGGAGGCAGTGGTATGTAAGCAAGCCCGGTTGGTGAGCCCGCCGGAACTGTGGTTGGTGGCCAACGTGTAGCAGCCAGAAGGATCGTAGAAAGGGGCGAGCAGAAGGGCAATGCTACCATTTCATGACTCACATCACTTACCGACTGACCATTTTCCCCAAGGTTACTTCTAAACCCCAGAACATGAAAGATCTCAGTGTTATACCCTTCTATTCAGTACTCGGAGCAAACAGATCACAGCATGCAGCATATCTCTGCGAGCCACCCGACCCGTGGAATCCTGAGGTTCCTGAGTCACGTAATAACACTAACTACGATCAATAGAATGATCTGAACCTACACAATTTACCCGCTAGAGCATTCTATCGAGCAAGCACCCACAAACATTCTAGCAGCCGACGGCCAACCCTATTTGGGCATTTCGTCGAGCACGTCAAAGGCACCACACACACACCGTCAAGAACCAAAACGCCAAAGGCCGAAACACTCATACCAACTTAGGCATTTCGTCCTACACGCATCAATCTAGCCAGACGACTCAGATCGTCACCAGTCCGCTCTGTCACAAGGCACTACGGTTGAGGAGTACAAATAAAGAGCGGCGGATCGGGGCGGACCTGGAAGTGGCGGCCGTCGAGCTTCCTGATGCCGTAGCCGAGGTGCACTTTGCCGAAGGATTTGAGCTCGGTGACGACGCCGTTGCGCTGGTAGGCGCGCGCCGCCACCCGCGCCACGAGCTCCGCGATGGCCTCCTTGGTCACCATCGGCTTGACCATGAGCATGCAGTCGTACAGCGGCATCTTGCCCGGAGCTCCTCTTTCCCTCTCCCTCGGCGAGCCTGTACCTCGCGCTCGCTGGCTCTTCTCCCACCACGCCGCCGCCGCGCCGCCGCTCTCTTCGACGATCTCGGGGACCCGGACTTGGGGAGGGCAGGCGGTTGTTTGGGCTTTTCTACCTCTGGACCGGGAAGTGCAGACAGGTGCAGTGGCATAGACAAATGGCCCAGCGCGGAACCAAAATGGACCGAGAACTCGGCTGCTGGCGGCGGCCCAATAACGAGCGAACCTCTCTCGCTCGATCACCTCGCTCGGTCGAGAAATAATTTCTCAAAAGAAAAAAAAAACTCGCTCGGTCGGTAGGTTGAATGGCAGTATTTTTTTTTTAACATCAGTACATACGCAAGCGCTCATATACACGCGCATACACTCATCTATATAAACGCACACACGCACATCCTACCCCTATGAGCATCTCCAAAAGACTAAGCCGGCATATCATCTTAAGATTTACGAAGTCACCGTAGGCGCCTCGTCTTCGACAGGAACGTCTCCTCCCACTAAATGCACATCGACGAAAATCCTGAAATAAATCCAGAAATAAATGCGAGCACCAGGATTTGAACCCTGATGGTCTGGGGATACCACAGTCCCTCTAACCATCCAATCACAGGTTGAGTCGCAGTATCTTGAGGCGATGATGTTGAAGCTTGGTTTTAACCAGGAGTATGTTAAGGTGGTCATGGAATGGTCAGGTCAGTTTAGTTCTCTCAGTATTATTCCATGCAGAAACTTGAGGAGTTTAAACCATTTAGGGGCATTCGACAGGGAGATCTCATATCCCCCTACCTTTTCATCAGGCCTCCGCGGTTGCTTCTTCGTGGCGGCGGATGACCAAACAGTGGGGTTTGGCAGAGATCAAGCGAAGGTAGTGGAAAGGGAGCCTCTCACACAAAAACAGTGATGGGAGTGCCCAAATGTGCGGGCTCCAAATGATTTTTTTAATGGGCTGGGCGTGTTAGAGTCCGACATGACGGACCTCTGAATGCCCATAAGCCTTCCATATGTGTAGTTCCAGTTTGTGTTATTTTGGACATCTGAATCGATCCAAACACTTATGACGATATCCGTGTCGAAGTTGTCCTTAAAGAGTCTGGATGCCTAGCCAGCATAAGGTCCCAAATATACACATGTTCGTAGTCAAAAACAGAATGTTCGGTTTCAGTTATAAGAACTGCTCGGTTTTTACTAAAAGCCTAAAATATATACAGATGCTTGTGTTATGGGCATTCTTCTGCTATGACAAGGGAAAAGGTAAAATTATGTTCTGATGCGTAGTTTCTCTCATGTCTCTACCTTGAGGTCATTATTAAGGGTGTCTCCAACGCTGATCTTGAAATCAGACACCATATCCACATATCGGTAGGGACCAATCCGCGAACAGTGATGCGGCAGCCGGTCATTCAAAATTCGCCACAAACATCTAGTCGTTTTTAATGTAAATTTAACAAATCGAACAAGTTTAATTCAAAAATTTTACATAAAAACGGATGATATTTACCTAAACCGGTTGTGAGGTGGACAGGGTACCGCGTTGGATGGCAAAGCATGTTCGGATAGCGTGGCCCAGAAAAAGGCGGGCAGTTTGAGGTCAGCGGTGGAGATGCCCTAAGCACGAAACAACATCTTAGCCGAGTGATTGGTTTATTGCCACAATTGTGACACACTATGTTTCCAGACCCTATGAATTGCATCCCTCGCTTGTCAATATCTGAGCTTTGCTTGTCAACTAGCTTTGGACTTCCTTGTGATTATTTTTCCAACTAAAAAAAACTTTGGACTTCCTTGTGATACTACCATGGGTGTAGGCGTGACCCTAAAAAAAAACATGCGTGTAGGCGTGTGGGGTCAGTGCTGTTTCTTGCATCACAACGGGCCAAGCGCGCGCTCCTCGAATCCCTATCGGCAGAGATCGCGACGAGCACGTATATATTTCCCGGGACCCCACGGCCCGGGTCCGTCCATTGCCGGGATGAATGGCTCCCGTGGCGGCCACGCTCGCCCGCCGCGTACGCGCCACGGAGCCACGCGAGGCCGCCGCTCCCGTGGGGCAGTACGACGATATCCTCCTGTCACGGTCCTCAATCTCCCCTTTGTTTTTGCGTCGCAAATTGGCCGGGGAAAGAGACGCCCACGGAATCTCCCGCCCCTGTCTCACCGCATCGGATGGATGATCAGACGTCGCGCACGTCTCTGTCCGGCGAGGAAGAGAAGATGCCCGTCGATCCTGCTGGCCGAGGCAAACCATGGGCCGGCGACGGCGCCAGCTCGCGTCGCGCTCGCGCGGTGTGTCGCCGGAACGGCAGGGAAAATCGCCCCGCGAATCACCGCCGGATAGAGTACCCGCGGTGCGCGCCTGACACGGACGGGTGGGGTCGCCCGACAATGAGGGAAGAAAGAGATGGTCCATCGACCTCAGCGTCGCTTTGCTCTTCGCGTTGGCCTGATCGATCCTCACGAGTTCTCTTGAATGTATCGTCGGAATTTATTGCCCCGGCGAGGTAAACCCAGTCACGTGTTGGTACGCGAAGAAACGCCGCGTGCTCCGTGCGCGGTGACTGTGCACCACGTCCGCGTGCATGCATGGGGGGTGGTGGTGGCCCGCTTCAACGGCGCCACGTCCGCAAGCCGTGATGAAGCCCGGTGCATATGTTGCACGACGATCCATGACGCATGTCACGCATCTGCTGGTACATATAAGTCGAGACAATGAGACAATAAAGAGAGAGGTTGAAACATTGAAGAAAAAATATTGTGTATGCTGCACCCGTACAGAACGTGGACCTCAACCTGAGGTGTCCTCTTTTGCTAGGGTTCGGTGTTCCTGCGCTTGTCCTTGTTTCATGCATGGACGAAGATTGCGTGACAACCCATTCTGAACACAAGGTGGAGCTCACCACTGAGGTGTATGATAAACACTCTTTATAAAACAGTATTTGGTACAAATCAAGATGATTGTAGTACATGACAGTGAAGATGCCAACATGATTGCGCACCTTTTTCTCCCAATAATTCTAGACTAGATGGGAGAGGTCATGTGACTGCTGCGTACCAGGAGGACCACGCCACGCCCACGCACCCGATGATGAGTGACGCTGCGTGGAGGCCTACAGTGCTGGATTTTGTTGCACCAGCATAGACAAAGTTAGTCAGAGTTTCTACTTTCTAGTCTAGTAGGTAAATAAGTATGAAAAATACCATCCCCTGAATTTCTGGCTGGGCTCTTTGTTACGCACAGTACAAGCTTAAATCCATTTTCGGCCATCTCTGCAACGCGCAAGTACTGGTCCCGGCCCTGAATGAATCGAATCCATTTCTGGCCACGCATACTGAAAGCAGGAGCTCTCCTCGCGTGCTAGCTAGCACATGCGTCTGTTCTTCTTCTTCAGCTTAAGATTTGAGATGGCACTAGTTTCAAAAAAAAAAAGATTTGAGATGGCTGGGTTGGCTTGACACGGGTGGACCCGACGTGGCCCTTGCTGCATTTTGCAAGCCGGCCCATGAATGGCTGGCTACATGTCAACAGGTGCAATGATTTGTCGAGCCTTTGTACTACTCCCTCCGTCCCATAATATAAGAACGTTTTTTATACTAGTGTAGTGTTAAAAATGTTTTTATATTTTAGGACAGAGGAAGTACCATCTTTCTACCGTACCGTATGAGAGTTTGCAATGACAGTCAAAAATGCAAGGTGTCATTAAATGATATCAATACCATACTTGTAGAGAACTCTCTATCATCAATACTACAAATCATCGACCAGCAACCCTGCACCTTTAGGGTTGAGCCAAGTCAGAATGGACGGTCGACAGAGAAGTGAGGAATCGACAGGGGAGCAATGCAAAACAAACACCTCTCACAAAACCACATGTCAAGTGGGCCGTCATTTTCTGGCCTTGTCCAGTAGCCCGGAGGCACATTAGACTCTGATTGCGCAGTTATCCGGAATCGCCATTAGTCTCCTCGAAAACGACCGAGCGGACAACATAATCCAGGCAAGTGCGCGGGCGTCGTGGCCATTGCCGCCATCAGTCGCGCTTGCAGGAGCTTCCCCGAGATTTTTAGCGGCCGCGGCAGACGACCGGGCGACGTAGTTTTCAGGGAGAGAGAGAGAGGTGTCCTCTGGGTCGATGATTGCAGCAACAATATTTCTTGTGACACATGTTAATTCGTTCATTCAATGACACTCGTCGTCGTCGTAGCACCAAACCGCTAGTACACTCGTGCATATCCCCATGCTATGCTAGCTAGCTAGCGACCCATGGAGGTCCATGCTGATGCTGGCTGGGTATGGATGGAGACGGACCATGGGACTAATTGGCACATCTTTCTACTTCCTCCACTGGCAACTTGGCAAGTGG
Organism: Triticum urartu; assembly: GCF_003073215.2. NCBI lineage: Eukaryota > Viridiplantae > Streptophyta > Magnoliopsida > Poales > Poaceae > Triticum > Triticum urartu. Next base: position 129,868,344 of record NC_053024.1, on the reverse strand, counting down.
AAATGTGCTGCTAGTGGAGTCTAGCACTCCAATGTGCAAAGGGTTTGTCACGCTCACGTGCACGGGGTGCCGGCATTTCCATTTATTGGTGGCAATGGGTTTTAGCGTAGACCATTTTGCGGTTTTGAGCTTATCTTTCACGACTTTGAGCTTGGGCAGCGTAGTCGCGCACGGCGTACGTGATTGTGGCGCTCTAGTCGGAAAGTTGTGGGGAGGGGAACAAGACGTGCACGTGATGTGCATTTCCACTTTATAGCGGGCACTTTTAGCTCCGGTGGTTTAATCGGCGAAAACGAGGTAACATTGGAATAAAAGAATTTGTCCTCGATCCATTGAATAGGGAGAAACATTATAATTTTTAAAGGAAATCAAATGGAATCGACATTTTCAGGTTTGGAAGCTCTATTATCCCGGCATTTGTGGTGTAGATTTTTTTTTTTGAAAAAGTGCAAAAAGAATCTCGACATCTGCATCGAGTGATGCACAAAGCCATCTTTGTATGTAGACGCATACAACTAACTCACGAAAAGAAAAATCACACAAAGAAAAACACTAAGTAAAGTGTCAAATTATATTGAGCAAAAACAAAACCTTTATCTATCGGTTCCGACATAAGAAGAAACTTGTGCTAGAGTCTCAAGTAGTAAGCAACTCCGGCACGCTCCTCATAATCATCTCAAGCCACGCCTTGTCCCCAAAACAACATCACAAAAAGTCCACAATGCCAAAGAGCCGTCATCAACACATGTCACATCACCGACCGACCATAGTTTCACCATGGTTCACATTTTTAGTTGGTAAATATATTTTGAATAAAATAGTATGATTTAACATGCCTTGTTGCACGTTTGGAAGAAGTGTCAACAAGAATCAAGTGACACCATATCGACACAAGTGTCACAAAGATATAAACTCTAGGGGAGGGGGGTGGGGGTGGATTTCGTATGTTGAACTATGTGGACAAATAGGTAGTAGCACCTCGCCCCAAGACAACAATGATAGAAAGCCATGATGCCAAAGAGCCGCCAACACCCAGTCTGAAATGTTAGATGCATCATCGACGCCGTCCTCGATCGCCAACTGATTATAGTTTTCCGATGGTCCACATTTTTAGCAGGTAATATATATTTTGAATTAAGTAGAATGATTTAACATGCCTTGGTGTCAGCAAGAATCAAGCGACACCATATCAACACAAGTGTCACGTGAAGGAAATATGCCCTAGAGGCAATAATAAAGTTGTTATTTATATTTCATTATATCATGATAAATGATTATTACTCATGCTAAAATTGTATTAACCGAAAACTTAGTACATGTGTGAATACATAGACAAATAGAGTATCCCTAGTATGCCTCTACTTGACTAGCTCGTTAATCAAAGGTGGTTAAGTTTCCTAGCCATATACATGTGTTGTCATTTGATGAACGGGATCACATAATTAGAGAATGTTGTGATGGACAAGCCCATCCGTTAGCTTAGCATTCTGATCGTTGAGTTTTATTGCTATTGCTTTCTTCATGAACTTATACATGTTCCTCTGACTATGAGATTATGCAACTCCTGAATACCGAAGGAACACCTTGTGTGCTATCAAACGTCACAACGTAACTGGGTGATTATAAAGATGCTCTACAGGTGTCTCCGAAGGTGTTTGTTGGGTTGGCATAGATCGAGATTAGGATTTGTCACTCCGATTGTCGGAGAGGTATCTCTGGGCCCTCTCGGTAATGCACATCACTATAAGCCTTGCAAGCAATATGACTAATGAGTTAGTTGCGGGATGATGCATTACAGAACGAGTAAAGAGACTTGTCGGTAATGAGATTGAACTAGGTATGGTGATACCGACGATCGAATCTCGGGCAATTAACATACCGATGACAAAGGGAACAACGTATGTTGTTATGTAGTTTGACCGATAACAATCTTCGTAGAATATGTAGGAGCCAATATGAGCATCCAGATTCCGCTATTGGTTATCGACTGGAGATGTGTCTCGGTCATGTCTACATAGTTCTCGAACCCGTAGGGTCCGCACGCTTAACACGTTCGATGACGACTTGTATTATGAGTTATGTGATTTGATGTACCTAAGGTTGTTTGGAGTCCCGGATGAGATCACGGACATGACGAGGAGTCTCGAAATGGTCGAGATGTAAAGATCGATATATTGGAAGGCTATATTCGGACATCTGAAAGGTTCCGAGTGATTCAGGTATTTTTCGGAGTATCGAAGATTTACGGGAATTCACCGGGAGAAGTAACGGGCCTTATTGGGCTTTAGTGGAGAGCGGGGAGAAGGGCCAAGAGGTGGCGCGCGCCTCCTCCCCTGCCCAAACCGAATTGGACAAGGGGTGAGGCGCGTCCCCCTTTCCTTCTCCCTCTCCCTCTCTTTACTTCTCTCCTACTCTGAATAGGAAAGAGGAGGGGAGTCCTACTTGGACTGGGGAGTCCTAGTAGGATTCCCCACACTTGGCGCGCCCCCTTTGGGCCGGTCACCTTTTCCCTCCCCTCCTTTATATACGTGGCTAGGGGTCACCCCATAGACACACAAGTTGATCTCTTAGCCGTGTGCGGTGCCCCCTCCACAGATTTCCACCTCAGTCATATTGTCGTAGTGCTTACGCGAAGCCCTACGTCGGTAACTTATTCATAACCATCACCATGCCGTCGTGCTGAAGAAACTCTCCCTCGGCCTCAGCTGGATCTAGAGTTCGAGGGACGTCACCGAGCTGAACGTGTGCAGATCGCGGAGGTGTCGTGCATTCGGTACTTGATCGGTTGGATCACGAAGACGCTTGACTACATCAACTGCGTTGTCATAACGCTTCCGCTTACGGTCTACGAGGGTACGTAGACAACACTCCCCTCTCGTTGCTGTGCATCTCCTAAAAAGATTGATACGTCTCCAACGTATCTATAATTTTTGATTGCTCGATGTTATATTAGCTACTGTTTTGGATGTTTATGGGCTTTATTATACGCTTTTATATCATTTTTGGGACTAACCTATTAACCCAGAGCCCAGTGCCAGTTTCTGTTTTTACCTTGTTTTAGGGTTTCGAAGAAAAGGAAAATCAAACGGAGTCTAGTTGACCTGAAACTTCACGGAACTCATTTTTGGAAGGAAAGAAGCCCAGAAGACTTGAAGTGCACGTAAGGGAAGCTTTGAGGAGGCCACGAGGTAGGGGGGCGCCCACCCCCCCTAGGGCGCGCCCTCCACCCTTGTGGGCCCCTCGTGCCCCCCTTGACGTACTTCTTCCGCCTATATATCTCCATATACCCTAAAACTTCCAGAGAGCACAATAGATCGGGAGTTCGCCGCCAGAAGCCTCCGTAGCCACCGAAAGCCAATCTAGACCCATTTCGGCACCCTGCCGGAGGGGCAATCCCTCTTCGGTGGCCATCTTCATCATCCCGGTGCTCTCCATGACGAGGAGGGAGTAGTTCTCCCTCGGGGCTGAGGGTATGTACCGGTAGCTATGTGTTTGATCTCTCTCTCTCTCTCTCGTGTTCTTGGTTTGGCACGATCTTGATGTATCGCGAGCTTTGCTATTATAGTTGGATCTTATGTTTCTCCTCCCCCTCTACTCTCTTGTAATGAATTGAGTTTCCCCCTTGAAGTTATCTTATCGGATTGAGTCTTTAAAGATTTGAGAACACTTGATGTATGTCTTGCCGTGCGTATCTGTGCTAACAATGGGATACCACGTGATTCACTTGATGTATGTTTTGGTGACCAACTTGCGGGTTCCGCCCATGAACCTATGCATAGGGGTTGGCACACGTTTTCGTCGTGATTCTCTGGTAGAACTTTGGGGCACTCTTTGAGGTCCTTTGTGTTGGTTGAATAGATGAATCTGAGATTGTGTGATGCATATCGTATAATCATACCCACGGATACTTGAGGTGACATTGGAGTATCTAGGTGACATTAGGGTTTTGGTTGATTTGTGTCTTAAGGTGTTATTCTAGTACGAACTCTAGGGCTGTTTGTGACACTTATAGGAATAGCCCAACGGATTGATTGGAAAGAATAACTTTGAGGTGGTTTCGTACCCTACCATAATCCCTTCGTTTGTTCTCCGCTATTAGTGACTTTGGAGTGACTCTTTGTTGCATGTTGAGGGATAGTTATGTGATCCAATTATGTTAGTATTGTTGAGAGAACTTGCACTAGTGGAAGTATGAACCCTAGGCCTTATTTCCTATCATTGCAATACCGTTTATGCTCACTTTTATCATTAGTTACCTTGCTGTTTTTATATTTTCAGATTACAAAAACCTATACTCTACTATCAATATATCACTTGTATCACCATCTCTTCGCCGAACTAGTGCACCTATACAATTTACCATTGTATTGGGTGTGTTGGGGACACAAGAGACTCTTTGTTATTTGGTTGCAGGGTTGCTTGAGAGAGACCATCTTCATCCTGCGCCTCCCACGGATTGATAAACCTTAGGTCATCCACTTGAGGGAAATTTGCTACTGTCCTACAAACTGCTGCACTTGGAGGCCCAACAACGTCTACAAGAAGAAGGTTGTGTAGTAGACATCAAGCTCTTTTCTAGCGTCGTTGCCGGGGAGGTTAGCGCTTGAAGGTATATCTTTAGATCTTGCAATCGAGTCTTTTAGTTTCTTGTTTTATCACTAGTTTAGTTTATAAAAGAAAACTATAAAAAATGGAATTGAATTTGTCTCATACGCTTCACATTTTTAATATCTTTCGTGAGTATGTTGGAAAGGATAATTGTGCTCAAGTGCTAGAAGAAGAAATCTGTAAAATGTTTGGCACTAAATATTTGAATGATGAGCATGATTGCAATGTTGTTAGTACGAATTCTTTGAATATCCATGATACTAATGATGATTGCACTAGTTATGATGAAAATGTCTCCTATAAACATGTCAATTTTTGTGGAGTGCATTGGGTTTGCAAGTATACACCAAATAGGGAAGATAGATATTGCAAGAGGCATAAGTACTTAGAAACTAAATTGTTGCAAGAAAGGCTAGATGATTGTGCTGAAAATTTAAATTTTCTTGGCCGTACTTGTGGACTTTGCAATGAAAGTGGTCATTTAGCTATCCGATGCAAATTGTTTCATGATCTAATCGTGTCCAAAAATTGTGATGACTTGATTTCCCTTGCACACTATAATGAACTTAGTTTGCTTATGGGCTATGAAGAAATGAAACGTATAACTAACTATCTTCCGGAATTTGCCCGTTATAAACTTCTTGGTTTTGATCTAGTGGAAATTTATATGTATTGTGCGGTGAATTGTATTGAAAATCCTTATATTGCCAATTACGTAAAGAAAAGAAAACAAATAGAAGATGAAGGGAATACTAATGAAAGGGAAGAGACTTCCCAATATCCTCCTATTATTTCTTATGATGAATCAGGTAACGAGGAGGAGCCTCCTATTCAACCAATTTCATTAATAAGGAGCTCCAAAAAGAGGATTGAACCCACACATGATGTGGTGAAGAAGAAGAAAAGAAAAAGGAAGAGAGGTAAAAAGATATCTCCCCCAAATAGTGCTGCTCCTATTACTAGTGTGCCTCATGAAAATATAATTGTGGAAGATAATGATACTTCTTATGATCTTGAAAATCTTTTTGGCATTTGCTTGGAAGAATATGATAATTGCTATACTATTGGTGCTATCCATACTATTAATGATGAGAGTGATTATGCTTATGATATAAAAAGGCCCAAGCTTGAGGAAGCTATGATTAATGAAGATGATATTTTTAGTCTCCCAAGTTTTGATATGCAAATTTATAATAATGATAGCATGCCTCCTACCTATGATGATTATTGTGATGATACTTATGCTATAAAAAGTAGTGATTATATTTATAAAACTTGTCATGATTATGGTTACCCATTTTTTGAACATTACTCTTTTAATGTGGAAACAATTTATAGTATTCGAGTCTCTTATGGTACTCCCACTATCCCGAATGAGAAGAATTTTGCTTATGTGGAGAGTAATAAATTTTCTATGCTTGTAGATCATGAAAAGAATGCTTTAAGTGCTGGCTATATTGTTGAATTCATTCATGATGCTACTGAAAATTATTATGAGGGAGGAATATATGCTTGTAGGAATTGCAATAATATCAAGTTTCCTCTCTATGTGCTTAAAGTTTCGAAGTTATGCTTGTTTTGCCCTCCTATGCTAGTTGATTATTGTTCCCATAAGTTGTTTGCTCACAAAATCTCTATGCATAGGAAGAGGGTTAGGCTTAAATGTTCTAGTCATATTCGTCATGATGCTCTCTTATGTTACAATTCTTATCCTTTATGTGAGCATCATTGAAATCATCATGCCTAGCTAGGGGCTTTAAACGATAGCGCTTGTTGGGAGGCAATCCAATTTTATTTTTGTTCCTTACTTTTTGTTCCTGTTTAGTAATAAATAATTCATCTATCCTCTGTTTAGATATGGTTTTATGCTTTTAATTAGTGTTTGTGCCAAGTAGAACCTTTGGGAAGACTTGAGGAAAGTCTTTGCGATCATGCTGTAAAAAACAGAAACTTTAGCGCTCACGAGAACTGCTGTCATTTTTTATTGGAGAGTGTTATTTAGTTAATTCTTTTTTCAGATGATTAATAGATATATTCCTCAGGTCCAGAAATTTATTTGAGAATTTTATGAGATCCAGAAGTATACGTTTGATTCAGATTACTACAGACTGTTCTGTTTTTGACAGATTCTGTTTTTCATGTGTTGTTTACTTATTTTATTGAATCTATGGCTAGTAAAATAGTTTATGAACCATAGAGAAGTTGGAATATAGTAGGTTTAACACCAATATAAATAAATAATGAGTTTATTACAGTAACTTGAAGTGGTGATTTATTTTCTTATACTAACGGAGCTTACAAGTTTTCTGTTGTGAAGTTTTCGAAGTTTTGGGTAAGGATTCGATGGACTATGGAATAAGGAGTGGAAAGAGCCTAAGCTTGGGGATTCCCAAGGCACCCCAAGGTAATATTCAAGGATAGCCAAGAGCCTAAGCTTGGGGATGCCCTGGAAGGCATCCCCTCTTTCGTCTTCGTTCATCGGTAACTTTACTTGGAGCTATATTTTTATTCGCCACATGATATGTGTTTTGCTTGGAGCGTCATTTTATTTTATTTAGTTTTTCTTGCTGTTTGAATAAAATACCAAGATCTGAAATTATTAAATGTTAGAGAGTCTTCACATAGTTGCATAATTATTCGACTACTCATTGATCTTCACTTAAATCTTTCGGAGTAGTTTGTCATTTGCTCTAGTGCTTCACTTATATCTTTTAGAGCATGATGGTGGTTTTATTTTGAAAAAATAGATGAACTCTCATGCTTCACTTAGATTATTTTGAGAGTCTTAAATAGCATGGTAATTTGCTTAAAATCCTAATAGCTAGGTATTCAAGAATAATAAAATTCTCTTATGAGTGTTGAATACTATGAGAAGTTTGATACTTGATAATTGTTTTGAGATATGGAGATGGTGATATTAGAGTCATGCTAGTTGAGTGGTTACGAATTTGAGAAATACTTGTGTTGAAGTTTGTGATTCCCGTAGCATGCACGTATGGTGAACCGTTATGTGATGAAGTCGGAGCATGATTTATTTATTGATTGTCTTCCTTATGAGTGGCGGTCGGGGACAAGCGATGGTCTTTTCCTACCAATCTATCCCCCTAGGAGCATGAGCGTAATACTTTGCTTTGATAACCTGTAGATTTTTGCAATAAGTATATG